>NC_140009.1:14380402-14447691 GCF_964263955.1 Coregonus lavaretus | reverse complement strand
ATTTATGGACAATCCTGAGTGTTCTCTCTCTCTCTCTCTCTCTCCTCTCTCTCTCTCTCTCTCTCTCTCTCTCTCTCCTCTCTCTCTCTCTCTGACCATCTGTGAGGGACATAGACTGACAGACAGACAGACAGATAGACTGATAGACAGTCAGACATGGCCATTCTAACTCAGATCAAAGGTCAAATGTTGATGCCTGTTTTTCCCTAATAAACCCTCTCAAAAAAGACTGAAATGGGAAACGGACGAGAGAGCAGGGAGGGAGCAAGAGAGAGTGAAAAGAGAGAGAGAGGAAGAGAAGAGGTGGGACTTTATCAGAGTGAAGCAGAGTTTGGTTGTGGCTTTATTGAGCCCTTCTATTATAAAGAGACTTCTGACACAAAACCAAAACATGTGGACAAGGCCACTGTCCCAGGGTCCCTTCTGAAAAAGTAGAATTTAAATGAAAGCCCAGGGTGTGGTGTGTCCATGTGCATCCATGCGTGAGAGTGTGTGTGTGTGTGTGTGCATGCTTGCGTGCACGTTACCCCCTGCACTGTGCCTGTTACCCCCTGCACTGTGCCTGTTACCCCCTGCACTGTGACTGTTACCCCCTGCACTGTGACTGTTACCCCCTGCACTGTGCCTGTGAGGGTGTGTGATTCAGATGGATAGATAGACAAGAGATGAACAGATTACAGATGAACAGATTACAGATGAACAGATTACAGATGAACAGATATAAACTCTTAGAATTCAGTTTTAGATTTACTGTTACACCCTGACCCCTCTCAGCTGAATCATTGTGACATAAAGTCGGTATGTAAAACCAAACTGGACACTGATTCAAAATCATGATAATAAAGCGGTCCAATGTAGTAGCCTCAGAATATAATGTAGTTGTTCTCACTGTAACAGGCAGTTCTCCCTCACTGGAGCCCAGCGAGCCGTTGATGGTGCAGTGGAACAGCTGGTCGTTATGGAAACTGATGTCACAGGGATAGGAGCCAATCATCACTGAGTATTCCTCTGGCGCCAGCTCCAAATCGCTCGGTCCTTTCTGTGCCAGACCCAAACAAAAACAGCCGCCTGTCAGTCAGAGCACTGGGGACACTATGGTCTGGGTCGGATAGGCACAGCTGACACGCATGGGCACGCACACACACACACACACACACAATACACACACACACACAATACACACACAATACACACACAATACACACACACACAATACACACACACACATACACACACACACACAATACACACACACACACACCCACACACACACAATACACACACACACTCACACGCACGTGCAGGCCTGTCATTCAGCACTGAGAAGTCCTGTGCCAAACTGTTTCACAACATTTCTCCTCACACACTGGGCGAGAGTTCATCTTAAAGAATCAAACAGTAGACATGGAGAGAACTGACTGAGAGGAGAAGAGAGGGGAGAGGAGAGGAGAGGAGAGGAGAGGAGAGGAGAGGAGAGGAGAGGAGAGAGAGAGAAGAAGAGAAGAGAAGAGAAGAGAAGAGAAGAGAAGAGAAGAGAAGAGAAGAGAAGAGAAGAGAGAAGAGAGGAGAGGAGAGGAGAGGAGAGGAGAGAGGAGAGGAGAGGAGAGGAGAGGAGAGGAGAGGAGAGGAGAGGAGAGGAGAGGAGAGGAGAGGAGAGGAGAGGAGAGGAGAGGAGAGGAGGAGGAGAGGAGAGGAGAGGGAGGGGGGAGAAGAAGAGGAGAGGAGAGGAGGGGAGAAGAGAGGAAAGGAGAGGAGAGGTTGTGTGTTTATCCCAAGTGTGTTTCCTCTCTGTGATTACACCCTCAGGACCCTGTACTGTCCTGTCCCCTCTGCAGGATGCCACCCCCTGGGTCTCTGTCAACAACACTTCCTTACACACACACACACACACACACACACACACACACACACATACATACATACATACATACATACATACATACATACATACATACCACACACATGCACACCTGCATAATGCACAGGAACACAAACGTACACAGGCAGGCACACAAACATACCTTCAAACATGTACACACTCACAGACATACACGGAACAATGAATACCCAAGGCCAAAACAGGATGAAAGCAAACAAAACCCACCCGCATTCCAACAGAGGTCCTTCACATAGGATCTAACCAAACAACAATCTCCATCAAACAAACCCGTTCCACTCCACCCAACATTTTCTCAACCTGGTCCAGCCCACTCACTTACACACACGGTGACATGTGCCAGTGTTCCTCAAACTAGGTCCACCCAAAGTGGAATCCACCTTCCCAAAGAAAACAGGAAGCAACACTGAATACCCCCCTCCCCTCCTTCACCCAAGTAGACAAGGCTGAGGCTGCCATTCCTGGCACGCGCATGCACGCACACACGCACACGCGCGCACACACACACACAAACACACACACACACAGAGGAGAGAACGAGAGCGAGAGGGGCAGAGAGAGAGACAGAGAGAGGAATTCAGACCGACCAATGTTCAAAGCCCCATTTCTGCAAGTCTCTGCAACTTTGGCTGTCTGTCTCTCTCCCTTCCTGCACCAAGGCCTGTATAGAGCAGCAGCACCAGTAGAGTTACAGCTTTTATGACTGTTAGCATTACAACCCTCAACCCTCCCTCATATATGAGGCAGTAGATATGGGGCAGTAGCATAAGTCAGCAAGAAAACAGACAAGATCCCACACAAACATGGCTAACTGGGTTCTTTGCTTAGAGGTGGTGTTCTTGTCCTGTACTTCCATCTCTGAGGAACAGCCAAGTCTTACATAAACACAAGCCAGGATTCAGAGCTACACATTCTTTGATCTGTTTAAAGAGAGTAAGAATACAAAGCCATTGAGACATGTCTTCCTACTATTCTCAGAGTGCATCCAGATTGACAGGACTGGACAGTTCCTGGAGCAAGTCCACTAATCTCCCTGGTCAACGGGCCTTTTACTTCTCACCTGCTCCACCCTCTCCCATTGGTGTGCTGGGCTGTCACTCACATTGATGATGAGTGTGAGTGGTTCTCCAGGGTGGTGTTTGATCAGCTTCTCCTTGTTGGCGGTGAAGAATTGAGGATCCTCCACGTACTCCAACAGGAAGTGACCTCCGTGAGGCTCCTCCTCTTCCTCCTGGTCTGGGCTGTCAAAGGCGGGGCTATCTCCCGTGTAGAGAACTCCATTCAGCAAGAACTCTACCGTGGCCTGCTGGGATTGGCTGGAGGTGGGGGAGGGGCATGTGATCATGGAGGGAGACCGCACCTTACAGGCCTGAGGAAAGACAATGAGGAGAAGAAGAAAAGCTTCATGGTCTAGAAGTGTACATACCGTGCAGGAGTCCATTCTATTAGTTCACTTCAGTTTTTCAGCTTCTTCTAAGATGTTAGCTACTTCAGGAGTTAGTCTATTCAACCAGAGAGGTTCCCTGTTGTGACTCACAGCCTGTCCGATGCCCTGCACCTCCATAGTGACACTCTGCACCAGGTCAAAACCCTGCCCCGTCACTGTGATGGTCCGACCGCCACTGAAACACACAACAACTTATGGTCAGAGCACACACAACTACACACACATAAATGGTCAGAAATAGGGAACACAGACACAAAGACAACCACTCTGGTTAGAGACAGAGCGCACACACAACCACAGTCAGTGTCAGCATACATGCCAATCAGACACACTGTGCTCTCCCTCATGGGTCTGTCTCACACATGAGGTGTCATTTAAAACACACACGCACACACACACACACGCACAGAGACACACACACATGCACACACACAGACACACACACACACACACACACACAGACACACACACACACACACACACACACACACACACACACACACAGGCCTGGAGAAGCCACAGAGCATCAGGAATACATTAACTCAGTATTTCATCTCTGTGGCTGGGTGGGATACCAGAGAGACCCTCCAAGAGAGGTTCTGTGGTGTAATGGAACTACGAGCTGTATAATTAATGCAATAATATTTTCTACATGATTTTATACTCTTATTTGTCAATAGAACACTGTGGTTTATCTATGAAACACTGGATAAATGGAAACTATGGAATGTTAGATTTATCAATAGAACAGTGCAGAACACTGACTGTTCTTTCTCTGTGTGTGTGTGTACCTGAGGTAGCTCTTCCTGGGTTTGATGTAGCTGATGGTGGGGTTCTTCTCATAGATGTACTGGGTGAGGAGCTCAGAGCTCTGACAGGGAATGTCCTCAAACTCCACACACACTGACACCGCCTCAGTGTGTGTGTGCAGGGCCGCAGGCATGGTGCACCCGATGGTGTCTTTGGTTAGCCTGGAACACGCACACACACACACACACACACACACACACACACACACACACACACACACACACACACACACACACACACACACACACACACACACACACACACACACACACACACACACAGAGTCACAAGGACACAATAATACCACACAATCAGCATAATAAAACCACACACCAAGACAGTTTGCATAACAAATACATCCAAGAACAGCAGCTGAAGAAATAACAATACCGTACGATATAACCAAACAACTCAAGTGGACTGTCTCCCTTAGGATAACACTCAGCATCACAAAGCCTACAGATTCAGCACAGCAACATACAAGTCCAAAGGTGATGACAATGTAATAATTCACACAGTAAGACTCACGTGAGGATGGTGCAGTCCTGGGTGCCGTTGACCTTGACTCTGACCTGAGATCCAGTGTCCAGGTGCTCCCCCCTGATGGTCACCCTGGTTCCCCCGGAACGAGAGCCTTTCCTTGGCTCCATGGACAGCAGCTTGGGGACCTGGGGTGGAGGTGGGACATATGTGTTGTTATACTACTGTACACACCTCCGATGCAGGAGTCTGCTGGCTTTGAGTCATTAGCTAGGTTTCCATCCAATTGGCAACAGATTTACATGTGAATATTCAAAAATATGCATAAAGGAAATATGCACATTTTCCCACCAGTGGTGTGTTCCCACCAAATTGTCAGTGCGTGATGACATAGTGCACACAAAATGTACTTTTTTCATGTACCGAATACAAATCTAAAGTTCAATGTATATCCATTGCATTTTCAACTCTACCATTTTGTCACAAAAACTGTTGCGTTAAATAGCAAATGTTCCTACTCTGGTCTTGGCACATGTGCTCTAGCCAACAGCTAGTTTGGGTAGGCTGTGCAGTAGGCTAGTTTACAGTCAAACGGCAGTCAAGCATCGATCATCATGTCACTAGAATAAGACCGTTGATATTTATTGGAAACGAGCATCAAGCTCATCACCGTACACTTTCATCACCCAGTGAAGTTTATCATAACTTATTTCATCTGTAGACTAATAAACTGCATGGTTTCCCAAGTCGTAGTGGGGGGACCACACACCATATTATCGTGTGACTCTGTGACAGGTTAAAGGACATATTCATAGCCTGTTATACACTAAAAAGTATTAGTAAGTTCATGGTATGTAAGGATCTTAAAATATCTAAGGTTAAAAAGATCATGCATCCAGTACTAGTTCATAGAGATTGATAAAATTCATAAATGTGTTAAAATCCGTCAAGTGTAAAAGGGTAAATATTGTAAGAGGAATGTGTAAACGTTATATTGACTACTTTACTTTGTGGTGCCTAATTTAAGGGTAAAAGTGTTAATCTGTGATCTACTAAATGCTCTTAATCTATGAGCCTGAGATCGATTGCTCTGGTCTCCACCCAACTTTCTGGGGAAATCGCGGTCTTTTTTCCTCATTATACTAAAGTTTTCAGTGAGGAAACAACTGCATCACTCTCGTGATTATTTCTCCCCTTTTTCAGGTACGTTATTGATATAAAACGAGTTAATTTGAATGTAATAACTTGCTAACATGTCAAGAGAGTTTAAGGTATGTGTTAGTAACATCTTGAGTAAGTTAGAGTTAAGTTGAAGAGAGTTATTAGGTGCGTGTGTGAGTGAAATCTGCTTGGTTGCAGCGAAGATTAGCTTCGTACTGAGAGTAGCTGCCATTTTATGCTAATTGTGAATGAACATGTGCGCTGTTAATAATATATTTGGGGTTATTTGTATAATGTGTTTCGAATACTTTGTTGACATGGTTGATAAATGTAGTTATGGGTTACTGAGCTAAAGCTACTTTGTGTTTGACAGTTATATTGAAACATTTGTATATGTTTTAGTGAATTACAGTTTATGCTGTTGTGACTTGAATAAGCTTTGTACCCTACAAAACTCTGGTTCCTGTAGATCTGTTGTTCTGTAAAATGTGGTATTTTTGTAAAAGCATTATACTAAAGTTTTCAGTGAGGAAACAACTGCATCACTCTCGTGATTATTTCTCCCCTTTTTCAGGGGCGTAACATTTTGGAGGCTCCGCTGAGATTGCTGCTCAGATGTCCGGCTTCCACATCCTGGTCACTGAATTCCGAGCCAGCTAAATCCCTACATAACAACCCAGGCAGGCTGCAGTGAGGAAAGTGTTGCTGTTCGAGGGGAGCTGGAAGTTGGTGGTTAAGTACGTGTCAACTGAGGCCGTTGAGAGACCATCAGAGACAGTAAGGACCATCTAATTCAGAGTCAACTCCTGCACAGTAAAGGTTCCTCCTGTCCTGTCAACATGACAACCGCCTTGGAAGAACTACAGGAAGAGGTAGTAGGAGAATTGCACACCCTGACTAAAGACAAGTTACTAGACGTATGTGATTTCCTTGACATATCAGGCGAACAGAGAAGAGTTATTCAAGACAAATCCCGCATATCACTGATGACTCACATTATGATGTTCCTTGAAAGAGAGGAAGTTGCAGAGTTAGAAGATGGCGGCATGTCGGAATTATTGCTACTTAAAGACAAAATGACAGAGATGATCAGTGGCATAGATAGCAAGACAGGGCAAACTGACCATGATATTGAAACAGCCAGAACACATCACATAATCGAGGGACTGAGAACTGTAACCCCACAACAAGGGGTGGGAACTGAGCAGAGTACTGCAGACAAAGCCAGTGATTCTCTGCGCCAGCCCCAACCCCCTGCCCATCTTCAGAGGAGCATGCAGCTCTCACCCAGTGCACAGCCCGGCTCATACTGGCGCAAAGAGTTAAAAATTTCTGGGCAGATAGGTGAACAGGGCCAGAAAGATAAACTGACTTTTTCCAGCCTTGATTGAGAATGGACTTAACAGAGGCTATCCTGAGGTAGAAATAGTAGACGCAGTAATCAGGGCTATTTCTCCAGGCTCACAGCTACGCAGCTACTTGGAAGGTAAACCCCAGCTAACTCTTCCCACACTTAGATGCATCCTGCGTTCCCACTTCCAAGAGAAGAGTGCAACAGAGCTTTACAAACAGCTAGCTTCAGAAGCACAGCATAGCAAGGAGACCCCTCAAAGCTTCCTGATGCGCGTCTTAGATTTGAGGCAGAAAGTACTATTTGCGTCCCAGGAGTCAGAATCAGGGCTTAAGTATGACCCTGCTATAGTCCAGCGCATGTGTTTACACACAGTCCTTACAGGTCTCCAGAGTGACAGTATCAGGATAGACATGCAGCCTCTCCTGCTTGATAGCGAAACATCAGATGAGGTTTTGCTAGAGAAGCTTAACATTGCTTGTGCTAATGAGATAGAAAGACGAAACAAAAAGCGTTTTAATGCCCCACAGCCTGCTACAACTGTAAGTGTAGTCCAGTTAGAAGATACGCCATCTGCAAAGTGTCCTGTGAAGGAAGCAAAGGCTAAGATACCCGCAGAACTGTTAACAGAGTTAGCTGAACTTAAGACAGGTGTAGCTTCCCTAAAAGGTCTCAGTGCAGAGATTGCTCAGATTAAGGAGACATTACAGCAGCCTATGTTTCAGTCATCGCCTTATGCCCATGCCCCACTTCCAGTTAGGAGGCCAGATAGGGACCCCCAGCCACCTGTTTCCCAGCAGCACTATTACAGCAACTACAGTCAGCCCCAAGCACCTGACCCTGCGCAGTATCAATATGCACCTAACCTGTATACCAACCGCTCTGCTCAAGCTCCAAGGAGGTGTTTTGTCTGCCAGCAGGCCAGAACAGATGCACGCTGCACACACTGCTTCCGATGTGGGAGTGGAGAACATTTTCAAGCTGGATGTAAAATCCGGGGAGTCAGACCATCAAAAGAGGCCCCTTTAAACGGGGAAGGGTTACCGCTGAGGGACAAGTGTTAACCGTAGCTACCAAAAAGTCCCAGAAATGTGCAAATTGTGCCAGAGAAGATTCATTTGAGAACCTGAAACAATGTTCGTCATGTAAAGAGACACTGTACTGTTCCAAAGGATGTCAAAACCAACATTGGACTAAACATAAGGAAAAATGCACTCACCTAAAAATTGACTCTACCTGTGAAAAGCTTTCCTGTACAGAAGAAAATGCCCACTCTTTACCATCCCTAGCTCAAGGTTGCCACCCCCATAAGGTCACCTCGCTAGTCGGTAGACAGTGCCTTGTTGAGTGTCACCTCAATCGCCACCACCTCCAAGCCCTATGGGACACCGGCTCTCAGGTATCGGTCATTGATGAACGATGGAAAGCGGAATCTCTCCCAAACGCAAGGCTGAGGGATGTTTCAGAAATTCTGGACTCACCTGATGATCTAAGATTGACGGCAGCAAATGGGACTGAAATGCCGTACCTGGGATGGATTGAAACAACTTTTCGGCTAGCCTCTGAAACTGACCAAACGAAGGAACTGATCATCCCAGTGCTGGTAATGAAAGGCTGTCACCTATCTCATCCCATCATAGGTTTCAATGTTATTGAGCACATCCTGACAATGACCGAAAATACTAAATGGTACAGTACAGTAAAAAAAGCTTTCCCAAGCCTCAAAAGAAATAAGGTGAGAGCTTTTATACAGGCTGTTAGTGCAGAACAGACAGATGAATACGCAGTGAAAACCAAGAAAGAGAAGGTTGCTGTACCAAAACACAGTAGCATTCAGATTGAGTGCCGGGTAGCTTCCCAGCCTTTCAAAGATGACATGACAATGCTTTTCCAGCCAGACCTGAACCCGCAGTGGCCAGATGAACTTGAGTTCTTTGACACACTAGTCAGAGTTAAGAAAGGTGTTTTTCCAGTTGTCATGCTTGATGTCTCTAACCCCACTGACCACTACATTGCCCTGCTAGGACGCACCATAATCGGTACAGTACAAACCATTATGACTGTGTTACCTGCCCAAGTCTTTGAAAAAGCTGTCACCCCAGCCACAGTGAATCACACCAGTGTTCAAACCCCATGTACTGCTACTGAACAGTGGGATCCACCAGTAGGTTTAAGTCACCTAACCGAAGAACAGAGAGAGGTTGTTAGGAAAATGCTTAGAGAAGAGTGTCACTCCTTCTCCAGATCAGACAATGACATTGGCTGCATTGAACGATTGAACATGACTATTTCTCTAAAGGACTCTGAACCAGGCAAGCGCACATACATGTCAGTGCCCAGGCCACTGTATCAGGAGATGAAGGGTTACCTTCATGACCTCATAGCCCAGGGTTGGGTTAGGAAGTCAAACTCTTCATATTCTTCACCTGTCGTTTACGTTAGGAAGAAGGACGGGACCCTCCGGTTGTGTATAGATTACAGAGACCTGAACAGAAAGACACATCCCGACCGCCAGCCCATCCCTCGGGTCCAGGACATCATGGACAGTTTAGGTGGTAATTCCTGGTTCTCCCTTTTAGATCAGGGAAAAGCATATCACCAAGGGTTCATCTCTGAAGAAAGCAGATCACTGACAGCATTTGTGACCCCATGGGGACTCTATGAGTGGATACGTATGCCATTCGGCCTCATGAACGCTCCTGCAGCTTTTCAGCGTTGTATGGAGGAATGTTTGGAAGGGCTCCGGGACAACATCTGCATTCCTTATCTGGACGACACGCTAGTTTTCAGTAAAACTTTCGACAGCCATGTGAATGATGTGCAAAAGGTTTTGCAGCGTCTCAGAGAGTATGGCATCAAACTCAAGCCAAGTAAGTGTGATCTCTTTAAACCCCAGGTCCGTTATTTGGGCAGAATAGTGTCTGCAGACGGCAGCAAAGTTGACCCAGCCGATTTTGAAGCAGTAAGAGCATTGAAAGAGATCAGACCACAGACTGTGGGCCAGCTCAGAAAAATGCTTGGTTTACTCACTTACTACAGACAGTACATCAAAGACTTTTCTAGGAGGGCCAGCTGTCTGTATGACCTCCTGAAAGCAGATTCAGAGAAAATACCTGACCACCCACGGAAAGCAAAAACAAAGAAAGTAAGTCATGTGGTGCCCTCAAACAAGCCAATCCTGTGGACTGACCAGCATCAACAGGCACTTGAACAGCTGATTGAGTGTCTGCTTCACCCACCAGTCTTAGGTTTCCCTGACTTCACTCAGCCATTTGTTGTACACACTGATGCGTCACACCAAGGCTTGGGAGCAGTTCTTTATCAAGAGCAAGATGGGAAGCTTAGGGTCATTGCTTATGGCTCTCGAACCTTAACAGCAGCTGAGAAGAACTATCACTACCACTCTGACAAGCTAGAATTTCTAGCTCTAAAATGGGCAATCACTGATAAGTTCCATGATTATTTGTACTATGCTCCGACCTTCACTGTATACAGTGATAACAACCCGCTCAGCTACATTCTGTCTACTGCAAAACTGAACGCAACCACTTCCAGGTGGGTTGCAGAATTGGCTGATTTCCACTTTACAATAAAGTACAGGCCAGGCAGAGAGAACAGTGATGCAGATGCTTTGTCGAGGATGCCACTGGATGTAGAGTCACTGATGAGAGAATGTTCTGAGGAGCTTCCACCAGACACCATTGCCGCCACGATACAAGCAGTAGAGGTACAGAAAGAGCCTTTTGTGCCTTGGTCAATTTCAGCTGCATCTATGTCAGTATCAGCTGAAGGTGAGACAACTACAGCAACAATCAGCTCGATCCCAAAAGAGGGGATAAGAGAGGCACAAGAGTCTGATCCGGTCATCCATCCTGTGCTCGATTTCAAGCTGTCTGGTTCCAAACCGCCAGTTAAAGAGCTTAAGGAATTCAGTCCAAAGACAAAATGCCTATTCAGAGAATGGGACAAATTGACAATCGACAGTGATGGTATTCTTTACAGAATCACTACAGCCCGCAAGCAGTTAGTTCTACCAGAGCAGTACAAAGGTAAAGTGATGGAAGAGTTGCACAATAACATGGGACACCAAGGTACTGACCGCACTGTATCACTAGTACGTGACCGCTTCTTCTGGCCTTATATGCAATCTGACATCGAGCACTATGTGACTAAAACTTGTAGCTGTGTCAAGCAGAAAAAGCCAGGCCATGAAACAAGAGCTCCTCTGACAAACATTGTGACAACACAGCCATTTGAACTGGTATGTATAGATTTCCTCCATCTCGACAGATACAAAGGGGGATATGAGTACATCCTCGTGATTGTTGATCATTTTACACGTTTCACTCAAGCCTACGCCACCACATCAAAGTCAGGAAAAACTGCTGCAAATCTCATCTTCAATGACTTTGCCCTGAAGTTTGGGTTCCCCTCCCGCATCCACCATGACCAAGGGGGAGTATTCGAAAATCAGTTGTTCCATCAGTTAAAGAAACTCAGTGGCATGGCGGGGTCCAGAACAACACCCTACCACCCGATGGGGAACGGTCAAGTGGAACGAATGAACAGAACATTGTTGCAAATGCTAAAGACACTAACTGAGACACAAAAGTCAAACTGGAAGGAGTCTCTAAACAAACTGGTTTATGCCTATAACTGCACCCGTTGCGAAGTGACTGGCTATTCACCATTTTATCTTCTGTTTGGGAGATCACCCAGGCTTCCAGTTGATATGTTCTTTGGATTGTGCACAGAGGCAGGTTCCAGTAACCAGCGAGACTACGTGGAGAACTGGAAACGAGGAATGGAAGAAGCATACGCCATTGCAAATGAAAATGCTCAGAAAGCTGCTGAAAGAAGTAAGAAGTACTATGACACTAAAGTTAGGAGTTCAGTGCTACAGCCTGGCGAGCGAGTTCTGATTAAAAACCTGACACCAAGAGGAGGACCAGGCAAACTCCGTAACTATTGGGAAGATCAAATTCACACAGTAGTGAGACAAATGGGTTCAGACCTGCCGATTTATTTGTTGAGACCAGAAAAGGGTAGGGGACGCTTCCGGGTCCTGCACAGAAACCTGCTCATGTCCTGTGACCACTTACCTTTTGAGAGACAACCAGAAATGACTAAAGATGACAAAAGTAAGAAAAAGAGACATCAGCCTGGATCACAGCCTCTAGATTCTGATGAAGACAGCGGGGATGAATATGACCTTCATCATGAGCCGCTACAGGTCCCCACATCTCCTACAGTACCTGAGAGGTATGCTGAACCAGCGAGAGAGTCGGAAAACAGGCCCCCACCAGTGAAACAGACAGTTGCGGTGCCAGTTCCTGATACGCTACCAGCACAGCCTCTTGTTGAAAATCAGCTGGAGGAGAAAACAACAGTTAAAGAACTGCCTGCTGAGGAGATGAACTTGCCTGCTGAAAATGTGCCTGATGATCGTCCACTAAGTGCCTTTCCTTCATTAACTGCTGCTGCTGAACCTGAGGAACCAGCTTACCAGCTGCCACAAAGAGAGAGACACCCTCCAAGACGTATCACCTATGATCAGCTTGGTATCCCTTCCTGCTACAGTATCCAGCCACAGCCACAGTTGTTCCCTGTCTACCCTGCACCAGGACTGGTTCCATGGCTGCCATCACTACAGCGATATTACCTTCAGCCACCCTACATGCATGGACTTCAGCAAACTTGAGGCCACAGACAGAGTTGACATGTTTGACCATGGACTACTGACTGATTTCACAGACTTTCACGAGACAATTAGCAGACTATGCATATAGATCATTAGAACTGATGGACTGTTGACAATAGTATGAGAAAATACTGCTTATGGACTGTTTATACAGCTGGTCAACAGATATGGACTGTGAATATAACTTCTTGGTTCTATTTGAACTGTGAACTTTGACCTCTGCTCAAGGACTAGCTTACAGAAGAGGATTTTCTACGTCCAGTGCTTATAGACTGTTTAAGAAGACAATGTTGGTAATGTTGGGACAACATTTATTTTGTCGGGGAGAGTGTGACAGGTTAAAGGACATATTCATAGCCTGTTATACACTAAAAAGTATTAGTAAGTTCATGGTATGTAAGGATCTTAAAATATCTAAGGTTAAAAAGATCATGCATCCAGTACTAGTTCATAGAGATTGATAAAATTCATAAATGTGTTAAAATCCGTCAAGTGTAAAAGGGTAAATATTGTAAGAGGAATGTGTAAACGTTATATTGACTACTTTACTTTGTGGTGCCTAATTTAAGGGTAAAAGTGTTAATCTGTGATCTACTAAATGCTCTTAATCTATGAGCCTGAGATCGATTGCTCTGGTCTCCACCCAACTTTCTGGGGAAATCGCGGTCTTTTTTCCTCATTATACTAAAGTTTTCAGTGAGGAAACAACTGTATCACTCTCGTGATTATTTCTCCCCTTTTTCAGGTACGTTATTGATATAAAACGAGTTAATTTGAATGTAATAACTTGCTAACATGTCAAGAGAGTTTAAGGTATGTGTTAGTAACATCTTGAGTAAGTTAGAGTTAAGTTGAAGAGAGTTATTAGGTGCGTGTGTGAGTGAAATCTGCTTGGTTGCAGCGAAGATTAGCTTCGTACTGAGAGTAGCTGCCATTTTATGCTAATTGTGAATGAACATGTGCGCTGTTAATAATATATTTGGGGTTATTTGTATAATGTGTTTCGAATACTTTGTTGACATGGTTGATAAATGTAGTTATGGGTTACTGAGCTAAAGCTACTTTGTGTTTGACAGTTATATTGAAACATTTGTATATGTTTTAGTGAATTACAGTTTATGCTGTTGTGACTTGAATAAGCTTTGTACCCTACAAAACTCTGGTTCCTGTAGATCTGTTGTTCTGTAAAATGTGGTATTTTTGTAAAAGCATTATACTAAAGTTTTCAGTGAGGAAACAACTGCATCACTCTCGTGATTATTTCTCCCCTTTTTCAGGGGCGTAACAACTCCAAGTTTACTTCGAAATGATGGTTATTATATCAATATTTGCGCATTTCTCGCATAATTAACTTTACAGACACAAAAAGATCCCTCCAAACAAACGATCTGTCGGCATTTATAAAATTGTACCTGAAACGTCCTGTTTCCATCATAGTTGTCGTATGACTTTACTCGCATAACAACTGTGGATGGAAACGTGGTTAATGTGGCACTATAATTGGATAATTAAAATCATCAATGAGTTCTATATAGTCCATACTCTTGGTTGCCTGGGCTCTAGTTAAATAAGTTGCTGACTGTAACATATTTCAAGTTTGATATTTCAAACTTGAGGACACTGAAACCCTGGGAAACTCCAATAGAGTATTGAGTATTGTTTTGTATTGAGGCCTTATGGTCTTGGGTTCATCTCATCCACATATGACAGGTCCCTGGGGCTAGGATATATTTCACTATACAGCCATATAGCAATACAGCAACACACAAACACACACACACATAAAAACACACACACACACAGGAGTGGAGGCTGCTGAGGGGAGGACGGCTCATAATAAAGGCTGGAACGGAGCACATGGAATGGCATCAAACACATGGAAACCATGTGTTGAATGTATTTGATACCATTCCACTTATTCCACTCCAGCCACTACCATGAGCCCATCCTCCCCAATTAAGGTGCCACCAACCTTCTGTGACACACACACACACGCACACACAAACCTCAAATACTCAAGTATACCTGCACATTGTACATTTACCCTGTATATAGCTTCCTCTCTTATTTCGTATTTCTCGTGTTTTTTTTTCTTATTAGTTCTACTATTTTAATATTGAATACAGCAGTGTTGGGCAGGGCTTGCAAGCTAAGCATTTCACTGTACTGGAGCATGTGACAATATAAAACTTGAAACACACACACACACACATACACACACACAGAGGACAGGTCCCTTGGGCTAATACGAATATCCCTATACAGCTATACAGTATCAGCATTCCGGAGACTTCCGAAGCCTCTCTCCCCCCTGTGAACCCTGCCTCCAGGGAAGACCTCTCATTCTCACTGACAGGATTCCCTTCCTGTGTGTGTGTGAACAAGCAGAGATTTCTATTGTCTATGTGAGTGTATGAGATAGGGTGTGTGTGTGTGTGTGTGTGTGTGTGTGTGTGTGTGTGTGTGTGTGTGTGTGTGTGTGTGTGTGTGTGTGTGTGTGTGTGTGTGTGTGTGTGTGTGTGTGTGCGCGTATGTGTGTGCGCGTGTTCGTGTAAGGTGGAGGCAGATGTTTCCGGCCCGAGGTGCAAAGGAAGGAGGTGCAGAGGAGGCACCCATCCTGTCTCCGTTTGGATCCGAACCGTTATCCCTTTTCCTCAGAATCCCCTTTCTCACACCCTGGAGCATCATCCCAGAAAGTGGTAGGGGACCGCAAGGGGTTCCCACAACCCTAAAAAACATTTGTTGTTTTGCGTGTTCAACACCCTCTCGTCTCCAAGTCTGTTGTTTATCACTGAGATCATGACTCACAGGCAGAAGTCTTTCTTAATAGTGGCTGAAATTACCCAACGTTCCAGTTGAATTAAAAATCAACTCTTTGTCCATTAACAAAAAGAAACAGAGGATTTAGATGTGTATTTCCACAGGCTGTGTAGTCCTAATCCAATGGGAGACTGTGTGGGTTGAGGTCAATCAGCAGAAGAAGCAGCCAGGCTCCTCGGCTTGTAATGAATTCAAAGAGGGGGACATTTCAACAAGCGCCATGTTTGTTTTTGCATGGTAATAGTGCTTAGTTGCAGTTCTGATGAATGTTTGTAGATTCCCACACATTTGAATTCCTGAATATCATAAGAGAAATCTGCTAACATTCAACTGACACATTGGGAACACTTTCCCAGTATGAACAAGGACCAGGGAGTGGGGAGAGACGGAGGGACAGACGAGGGAGAATAAAGAACGGAGAGATTGTGGATTTAACTAGAACGAGACAGATAAAGACTATGAGCAAAGAAATACTGAAAATAAATAAGTAGAAGGAGGGAGAAAATGGGAGAAGGTCAGGGAGAAGGAGAAAAAAAGCAGGAAGGAAGATAGAGAGAAGAAGGAAGAGAGAGAGAGAGAGAGAGAGAGAGGGGGAAGAGAGAGAGAGAGAGAGAGAGAGAGAGAGAGAGAGAGAGAGAGAGAGAGAGAGGGAGAGAGGGAAGTGAGAGAGAGAGAGAGAGAGAGAGAGAGAGAGAGAGAGGGAAGAGAGAGAGAGAGAGAGATAGAGAGAGAGAGGGGAGAGAGAGAGAGAGAGAGAGAGAGAGAGAGAGAGAGAGAGAGAGAGAGAGAGAGAGAGAGAGAGAGAGGGAGAGAGAGAGAGAGAGAGAGAGAGGGAAGAGAGAGAGAGAGAGGGAAGAGAGAGAGAGAGAGAGAGAGAGAGAGAGAGGGAGAGAGGGAAGAGAGAGAGAGAGAGAGAGAGAGAGAGAGAGAGAGAGAGAGGGGGAAGAGAAAGAGAGAGAGAGAGAGAAAGAGAGAAAGAGAGAAAAATTGAGAAAAATAGAGAAAAAGAGAGAGAGGATTGACAACGGGAACACACTCACCAAGTATGAGAAGACCTCTTTGGACACCCCCATTGCATTCTGGTTCACGATAACTCTGACAACATCATTTGTGAGATCAAAGGTCTTCCCAGTAACACACACCAGCCTGTAGATAGAACACAACATTGTGATCACAGTGGACACTCTCAATCGGAACTATCATTAACAATCATCACAAATTCCACTGGGACATCACAGCCTGTTGGCAATTGCCTTTAAGGATGTTTCTGTGGCAACTGTGTGGATTACATATTTTTTTATTTGTCATGAGTTTCAGGGGCATCATGAAACCCAAAATTCTGAGGCGACACAAAGTATGTGAGGATGGCCCGTAAGTTCGAGAATTTTGCAAACACCTGAAACACATTTTTCCTGCAAGCTAGAGCCATAATCATTATTTACATTTTTGTCATTTAGCAGACGCTCTTATCCAGAGCAACTTACAGTTAGTGAGCGCATACATTCTTTTTTATACTGGCCCCCTGTGGGAATCGAACCCACAACCCTGGCGTTGCAAACGCCATGCTCTACTGAGCTACATCCCTGCCGGCCATTCCCTCCCCTACCCTGGACGACGCTGGGCCAATTGTGCGCCGCCCCATGGGTCTCCCAGTCGCGGCCGGCTACGACAGAGCTTAGACCACTGCGCCAGTCGGGTTATGCTTATGCTTATGCAGATTATGCTTAATTCTACGTAATTTTTTAAAACTTTTTTCAGCATATCTAAACATACCTTTTGAGCTGTCTGTATCCTCCTGTGGTATTTAAAAAAAAAGAAAATACATATGCTTCTCTGCATCTCTAACATCTGGGTAAAAGATTGAAAGGAATATGAGTCTTATTCAGTACATTTAGTAATTACTTACTAATTTCTAAGCAGGACAAATCTGAGGGGGCACGTGCCCCTGTGCCACTGTGCCCCTTATGGGCATGACGCCTCTGATGAATTTCACAACTTTATAACAAAGCTAAACAGACAATAAAATAGAGATCCTTAGAGGTTTTGTAAAAATGACTATGCTCAGTACTGTACAGTGTTTCCTAAACCCAGTGGAGTAATAATGTCTATGCTCAGTACTGTACAGTGCTGACTAAACCCAGTGGAGTAATAATGTCTATGCTCAGTACTGTACAGTGTTGACTAAACCCAGTGGAGTAATAATGTCTATGCTCAGTACAGTACAGTGCTGACTAAACCCAGTGGAGTAATAATGTCTATGCTCAGTACTGTACAGTGTTGACTAAACCCAGTGGAGTAATAATGTCTATGCTCAGTACTGTACAGTGTTGACTAAACCCAGTGGAGTAATAATGTCTATGCTCAGTACTGTACAGTGCTGACTAAACCCAGTGGAGTAATAATGTCTATGCTCAGTACTGTACAGTGCTGACTAAACCCAGTGGAGTAATAATGTCTATGCTCAGTACTGTACAGTGCTGACTAAACCCAGTGGAGTAATAATGTCTATGCTCAGTACTGTACAGTGCTGACTAAACCCAGTGGAGTAATAATGTCTATGCTCAGTACTGTACAGTGCTGACTAAACCCAGTGGAGGGGGACTTCAAAGCCCCGTTCCAGACGCAGTTAACCACAGAGGGGATTAACGAGCTGACTGGATTGGTTTGTTTTATCACCTCATAGCTGTAATTAAGCCTCATGTCATCATACAGTATTGGGACCAGAGGGAAGCTGTAGGATTAATCATACAGTGATAGCGCAACAGAGAACATTTTGGAAGGCCTGTATGTGCTGTGTCGCTATGTGCTTTGGCCCTGCCAGTCAGAGGAGTTGGCTAAAGCATACAGGACAGATCTGGGACCAGGCTATGATCTAATGACTCCCCACAGAAATAAACTAAGGGGGAACCATGACCCCCCCACCCCAACCCTGCATGGCTCAAAGCCCATCCTCCCACCCTCCTCTTGTTGGGCACGTGCAGGCAGTTTATTTAGTCAGTTGGCAGGTTCTATAGTGGTCCTAGCTACCTGGCAACTGAAACAGGGGTCTAGTCACTGACTAACAGGAGGCTTGATCCTCTGATGACGGTCTAAACCTTTTATACATGTGAGGCAGGTACCCCAGAGACAGGGCAGAACCAGAAACGGGGCTGGGTCCAAGGCTGGGTATGGCTGGGTATGGCTGGGTATGGCTGGGTTGGGTTGAGTATGGCTGGGTATGGCTGGGAGTGGCTGGGTTGGGCTGGAGGACTGGTTCTGATGCGGATCCCTGAGCTCATAAAGCTGGATCAAGTAGATAAATATGAAATCTAGCTAATGAAGTCCATCCATTAGCTAGAAAGATGTGTCGGCATCGAATAATTGTCTCTGGCCCCCTCCCAGTTAGGGCGAGTGATGAGCTCTATAGCAGAGTCTCACAACTCAATCACTGGTTGAAAAATGTTTTCTGCCCCTCCCAAAAGATAGAATTTGTAGATAATTGGCCCTCTTTCTGGGACTCACCCACAAACAGGACCAAGCCTGGCCTGCTGAGGAGTGACGGACTCCATCCTCGCTGGAGGGGTGCTCTCATCTTATCTACCAACATAGACAGGGCACTAACTCCTCTGGCTCCACAATGAGATAGGGTGCAGGCCAGGCAGCAGGCTGCCAGCTTAGTGGAGTCTGCCACTAGCGCAGTCAGTGTAGTCAGCTCAGCTATCCCCATTGAGACCGTGTCTGTGCCTCGATCTAGGTTGAGCAAAACTAAACATGGCGGTGTTCGCCTTAGCAATCTCACTGGAATAAAGACCCCCTCCATTCCTGTCATTATTGAAAGAGATTGGGATATCTCACATCTCAAAATAGTGCTACTTAATGTTAGATCCCTCACTTCCAAGGCAGTTATGGTCAATGAACTAATCACTGATCATAATCTTGATGTGATTGGCCTGACTGAAACATGGCTCAAGCCTGATGAATGAGGCCTCTCCTCCTGGTTACACTAATAACCATATCCCCTGCGCATTCCGCAAAGGCGGAGGTGTTGCTAACATTTACGATAGCAAATGTCAATTTACCCCCAAAAAATTAAATTGACTGCGTTTCTGTCTTTTGAGCTTCTAGTCATGAAATCTACGCAGCCTACTCAATCACTTTTTATAGCTACTGTTTACAGGCCTCTGGGCCGTGTACAGAGTTCCTCACTGAGTTCCCTGAATTCCTATCGGATCTTGTAGTCATGACAGATAATATTCACATTTTTGGTGACACTAATATTCACATGGAAAAGTCCACAGACCCACTCCAAAAGGCTTTCGGAGCCATCATCGACTCAGTGGGTTTTGTCCAACATGTCACCGGATCTACTCATTGCCACAGTCATACCCTGGATCTAGTTTTGTCCCTTGGAATAAATATTGTGGATCTAAATATTTTTCCTTATAACCCTGGACTATCGGACCACCATCTTATTACGTTTGCAATCGCAACAAATAATCTGCTCAGACCCCAATCAAGGACCATCAAAAGCTGTGCTATAAATTCTCAGACAACGCAAAGATTCCTACAGGCCCTTCCAGACTCCCTCCACCTACTCAAGGACGTCGGAGTACATAAATCAGTTAACGACCTAAATGAGGATCTAAATGAAACCTTGCGTAATACCCTAGATGGAGTCGCATCCCTAAAAACAAAAAACATTTGTCACAAGAAACTAGCTCCCTGGTATACAGAAAACACCTGAGCCCTGAAGCAAGCTTCCAGAAAATTGGAACGGAAATGGCGCTCCACCAAACTGGAAGTCTTCCTACTAGCTTGGAAAGAAAGTACAGTGCAATATCGAAGAGCCCTCACTGCTGCTCGATCATCCTATTTTTCCAACCGAATTGAGGAGAATAAGAACAATCCAACATGTATATTTCATACTGTCGCAAAGCTAACTAAAAACCAGCATTCCCCAAGAGAGGATGCCTTTCACTTCAGCAGTGATGAATTCATGAACTTCTTCGACGAAAAGATCATGATCATTAGAAAGCAAATTACGGACTCCTCGTTGAATCTGCGTATTTCTCCAAAGCTCAGCTGAGTATGCACAAAACTGCCAGGACATAGGATCAATGGAGACACTCACGTTTTTTAATCCTATATCTCTTGACACATTCATGAAAATAGTCATGGCCTCTAAACCTTCAAGCTGCATACTGGAACCTATTCCAACTAAACTACTGAAATATCTACTTCCTGTGCTTGGCCCTCCTATGTTGAACATAATAAATGGCTCCCTATCCACTGGATGTGTACCAAACTCACTAAAAGTGGCAGTAATAAAGCCTCTCTTGAAAAAGCCAAACCTTCAGCCTAAAAACTATCGGCCTATATCGAATCTCCCATTCCTCTCAACATTTTTAGAAAAAGCTGTTGTGCAGCAACTCACTTCCTTCCTGAAGAGAAAAAATGTATACGAAATGCTTCAGTCTGGTTTTAGACCCAATCATAGCACTGAGACTGCACTCGTGAAGGTGGTAAATGACCTTTTAATGGCGTCAGACCAAGGCTCTGCATCTGTCCTCCTGCTCCTAGACCTTAGTGCTGCTTTTGACACCATCGATCACCACATTCTTTTGGAGAGATTGGAAACCTTAATTGGTCTACACGGACAAGTTCTTGCCTGGTTTAGATCTTATCTGTCGGAAAGATATTAGTTTGTCTCTGTGGATGGTTTGTCCTCTGACAAATCAATTGTAAGTTTCGGTGTTCCTCAAGGTTCCGTTTTAGGACCACTATTGTTTTCACTATATATTTTACCTCTTGGTGATGTCATTCGGAAACACAATGTTAACTTTCATTGCTATACGGAGTACACACAGCTGTACATTTCGATGAAACATGGTGAAGCCCCAAATTTGCCTACCCTGGAAGCCTGTGTTTCAGACATAAGGAAGTGGATGGCGGCACATGTTTTACTTTTAAACTCTGACAAAACAGAGATGCTAGTTCTAGGTCCCAAGAAACAAAGAGATCTTCTGTTGGATCTGACAATTAATCTTGACGGTTGTACAGTCGTCTCAAAAAAAACAGTGAAGGACCTTAGCGTTACTCTGGACCATGATCTCTCTTTTGACGAACATATCAAGAATATTTAAAGGACAGCTTTTTTCCATATTTTTGTCAAAAAATTATGCAGAAAAGGTCATCCATGCTTTTGTCACTTCTAGATTAGACTACTGCAACGCTCTACTCTCCGGCTACCCGGATAAAGCACTAAATAAACTTAAGTTAGTGCTAAACACGGCTGCTAGAATCTTGACTAGAACCAAAAAATCTGATCATATTACTCCAGTGCTAGCCTCTCTACACTGGATTCCTGTTAAGGCTACTGCTGATTTCAAGGTTGTACAGCTAACCTACAAAGCATTACATGGGCTTGCTCCTACCTATCTCTCCGATTTGGTCCTGCTGTATATACCTACACGTACGCTACAGTCACAAGACGCAGGCCTCCTTATTGTCCTTAGAATTTCTAAGCAAACAGCTGGAGGCAGGGCTTTACCATTTACCCTTTACCTTTAATGACTTTATTGTCCCCGTGGGGATATTTTGTTGCAGTGTCATGTACACTTTTAAAGTGGCGTTTTAAATACAAAACAAATTGACAATACAACTTTTATAACAATTACATGCAAAAGACTAGCCTGCTGGCCTTACTGGGTCGATAGGAACATTAGCCTGAGCTTTTTATATTACCTGGCACAATTGATTGTCGAGTTCTGTTTTTCCTACCGAGGGGTGCCCTATAGAGCTAAATTTTTATGGAATGTTCTGCCTATCCATGTGAGAGACGCAGACTCAGTCTCGACCTTTAAGTCTTTACTGAAGACTAATCTCTTCGGTAGGTCCTATGGTGACTGGTGTTGTTGATGCAGTCTGATCCCATGCAGAGGCCACCCTGTCCCTGCATAACCAGCCACCCATCAGGCAGTAAGGCAGTAAGGCAGTAAGGCAGTAAGGCAGTAAGGCAGCCAGGCAGTAAGGCAGCCAGGCAGTAAGGCAGCCAGGCAGCCAGGCAGTAAGGCAGCCAGGCAGTAAGGCAGCCAGGCAGCCAGGCAGTGAGGCAGTAAGGCAGCCAGGCAGTAAGGCAGCCAGGCAGTAAGGCAGTAAGGCAGTAAGGCAGTAAGACAGCCAGGCAGTAAGGCAGCCAGGCAGCCAGGCAGTAAGGCAGTAAGGCGGCCAGGCAGTAAAGCAGTAAGGCAGTAAGGCAGTAAGGCAGTAAGGCAGCCAGGCAGTAAGGCAGCCAGGTAGCCAGGCAGTAAGGCAGCCAGGCAGTAAGGCAGTAAGGCAGCCAGGCAGTAAGGCAGTAAGGCAGTAAGGCAGTATGACAGCCAGGCAGTAATGCAGCCAGGTAGCCAGGCAGCCAGGCAGTAAGGCAGCCAGGCAGTAAGGCAGTAAGGCAGTAAGGCAGTAAGACAGCCAGGCAGTAAGGCAGTAAGGCCGCCAGGCAGGTGGGCAGCCAGGCAGCCAGGCAGTAAGGCAGTAAGGCAGCCAGGCAGTAAGGCAGTAAGGCAGTAAGGCAGTAAGGCAGTAAGGCAGTAAGACAGCCAGGCAGTAAGGCAGCCAGGCAGCCAGGCAGTAAGGCAGCCAGGCAGTAAGGCAGCCAGGCAGTAAGGCAGTAAGGCAGCCAGGCAGTAAGGCAGTAAGGCAGTAAGACAGCCAGGCAGTAAGGCAGCCAGGCAGTAAGGCAGCCAGGCAGTAAAGCTGCCAGGCAGTAAGGCACAGCACTGACTGACCCTCGCTCTACATTCCTTCACTGCCAAGAGAGGAAATATTTTAGCTTCCAGTGGGTGATGTTTTGGCTACTATGGGCAATGTCTCTAGATATTTACCCAGAGAGGATTACCAGGATAATCAGCAACTGAGCCTGAGGAAGGTGGTGTATGTGTGTGTGTATGTGTGTGTGTGCACGTGCGTGCAAGCGAGAGAGCGAGAGAGAGGAGCCAACCAGGATGCAGAAGAGACATGGAAGAGTGATGGAGGATTGGTTAGGAAGTAGGCAGCTTGAACTGCTTGAACTTCTACTCTTAAACCAATAGATGTGTCCAGAGTGGGTGATGTAAATGTACTACACTTAATGAGGTGTCCCTACTTAACCCATGTTATTAATAAAATATTGACATGTTCTGACTTCAACTCTCTCTCTCCAGAGCAGCACACGTCCCTCTGGCTCACAGATGTGACCCCTCTCAGCACACGAATGGACACCTGTCTCAACAGCCATGGCCGCGGTGAGGTCACGCATGCCGGTGGGTGTGTGTGTGTCTATTCAGTGCGTGCGCCTGCTGTCAGACACACTGACATGTTTTGATTTGTCAGCACCGCTCCCTCCAAGGAGGAAACATTTTGCTGTCATAACAACCAACTCAGGGAATCAATGAGGGACGAGCAAGCAGGGTGTGGTCATACCGGGTGTGAAATCTGATTCGCTGAGTCTGGAGCGATCTAGAGCGTGTGTGTGTTTGGGAGAGTGTGTGAGACGTGTTTGTAAAGCGCTTTTCTCACACCCAAGGTGCGGAATTTTTTTTATAATAATACAATTCAAAAAACATCCAAAACACAGAACATAGAACACAGACAACAATCAAAGCTATATACAGGTGTCGTCAGATCCGGTGGACAGGAGAACTGAATTAACAGAGGTCCTTTTCTGAACAGCTCAGTCTTTAGCTGTTCCTTAAACAAGGATCAGAGACTATGCAGCCCTGACAGTGACTGGAAGTGCGTTCCACAGACAAGGAGTCACATAACTGAAAGCCCTGTCACCCATAGTTTTTAGTCTGCTGTGGGGCTGCTTAAGGGAGATGGACCTGGAGGAGTAAAGGGTGAGTGTGGGGCAGGATGGTAGCATGAGGTCAGACAGGTATCTGGGTCCAGAGTTGTGAATAGCTTGGTAGTTGTGATCCAGGATTTTAAAGTCAATGCGTGAGCTTATGGGGAGCCAGTGGAGGTTGAACAGCACTGGAGTGATGTGCTCACGAGGGGAGGCGTGGGTGAGGACACATGCAGCACAATTCTGGACATATTGTAGCCTGTTTAGACACTTAGCAGATGTGCCAACAAAAAGGGCATTACAATAGTGCAGATGGGATGAGATAAAGGGGTGGATGAGTCGCTCAGCTGCAGGCTGTGACAGCATAAGTCGTAACCTGGCAATGTTCCGTAGATGGAAAAATTTAAAATTTAACTTTGGTCACACTTTTGGTGTGGGCCTCAAACGAGAGCTTGAGTAGTGACAGCCAGGTAAAACCTGCGGGTTACCCCAACACTAGTCTGCATTCTAGTACAGCCTGATTGGCTCCAGTGGAGAGGGACCAGATAAACATTTCCATCCATGGAACATTATGGAAACTGGTATGGAAGTTTTTATGTGGTTCTAGAGTTACTGTGTTTCAATGGAATACTATGTGCAGGTTTTAACCCAGGGTTCTGCTGTCTCCTTGGTGATAATGTTGTGGGCCTCGAATTATCTCCTTTATGTGAATGGAACGGTTTAAAGCGAATAGTAGTGTTCTATAAAGGTGTTCTATACTATGCTTTAATACATTTAATGAAACAGCATCATGATGACATTTTTTGTTTGTGAACTTCTGACACCTGTGCACAAAGTCACTGAATGACTGACTGAATGAATGCATGCATGCATCAACCAATTAATTAATTAATTAATTAATCAATCAATCATAAGACATTTACTTACTGTACAGAGACAGTGTATTGGTAAGGCAGGATTTTACATGGAACCATCCCGATGGAGACCTCCACCACGTCAGCCCTGCGGCCCATGTTCCTGCCCTGCACCGTGAGCAGAGTGCCCCCCTCCAACAGTCCACTCAGGGGGGAGATCTGTGGGGAAGGAGAGAGGAGAAAAGAGAGAAGGAAAGAGGGGTAAGTGTCCGCATATATTCCTCTTGAGCTCAAGATTCAGATATAATTGAGAAACACACAGTCCCTCCACTCAGTTTGGGGTCAGGTTTTATATAGAGGGCTCTTCATTCAGTGCCTCTCTGAGCTACAGGCCTGTATCTGTATGTGTACTCTGAAACCTGAGGAGTTCTTCCAGGACTCAAGTGCGACTGAGAGCGAGAGAGCTACAGTATATAGAGAGTCAGAGAGGAGTGGTACCTCATCAAGGAGAAGGTAGCCTAGTGGTTAAGAGCGTTGGGCGAGTAACCCGAAAGGTCGCTGGTTCGAATCCCTGAGCAGACTAGGTTAAAAAAATATGTAGATGACCCCTTGAACAAGGCATTTAACCATAGTTGCTCTGTATAAGAGCATCTGCTAAATGACTAAAATGTAAAGTGAGAGAGCAATACGGAGGAAAGACGGAGAGGTAGATGGAAGGGAGTGGTGCAGATATTGAGCTGTTAGAGTGAATATGGGGAAGAGAGAGGTGATAGGGTAGTCAATGTGTGAGCAAAAGAGACAACAAATCTACAGCGAGGGAGCCAGCCTATTCCTCCAGTAGCCTATTTTCTCTACAGTATTTGAAATTCCTTCGTCCCATTATGATCAGAAGCATGCTCTCACACATCATTTCAACCCTGACCTTGCTTCTCCCAGTGTTTCCCTAAGGAGCCATGGAGAGAGAGTATTTATCCTATCACCACAGAAACACAACCACAGAGATAGCTATCTCTGACTCCCAGGAAAAAAGCAATCTAACATCAACTCCCAGTGTAGCGTAGCCAGCTAGTTTAGCAAATCCTACTGTGGAGAAACAGGGAGGTTGCTCCTATAGGCTGATCTGAGGTCAGCTTTGTTTTTTCCCCACTCATGTTTAAGATTAGACTTGGGGGTGGAAAAACTGGTCCTAGATCAGTGTCTAAGGGCAACCTCTAGAGGCTCCAGGGGTTCCTGTCATCTTGGCATTATGCCTTGCAGAGTGACCCTTTCTCTGGCTGTCGCGAGGTCGCTATGCCCTTCCGTGGGTTATTAGCCTGGCTCCAGCTAGCTGCAGGCAGCTCTATCACACATGAAAACAGAGCTTCCATTTGGTCTGGGTGAGAGGGGAGGGGGTGTGTCCACATTAAGAAAGGAATTCATAAGATACGTGATTGACAGCTGAGATACACAAACACTGTGCTTCCAAGCTAAAGTGAGAAATGAGGACATAGTGTGTAAATTACACGTATATTACCATGTAAAAGCAAACAGTTATAAATCCACCAAGAACCCAGATCTGTATAAGACCAACAGGGTGATGTAAGTGTTTGGTTATACAAAACTTGTAACCTTCAACTAGCTTATCCCAAAATGAGTGACATTTTTAAGCCTTTAGATTAAATTGTGACACACACATACACACACATGCACACACCTCCAAGCTCTCCTTGGTAGGTACAGTAATTATCACCATGTATCTCTGAGCATCTTTCTCTCTCTGGTGTTAGCGTGTCTGGTGTTTTCATGTCTGGTGTTAGCGATAGCGTTAGCTGCCATGCTGCTCATTTGCACCCCTCACTCCTCTGTGAACGAGTCAAGCTGAGCGGAGCAAAGTACAGTACAATAACATCAGGAGATTTCCTGATCTAAAAACGCCTTCAACGATAAAGGACCTCTAAAGACCTCTAGAACGCTCCAGATAATCCTGACAGGAAATTATGAATTGGTTGGAATCTTATGAAGATACACTGATCATTTGGATAAAGATCCTTCAAGGATCCTGCCTTCAGATTTCTATCATGGTCAGGTGTTCAGATCATACTGTAAACATCAACATTATTGGTTCAGACTCACTGTATGAGACCATACTGTCTACCGTGTTGCAGTCCAGCTTAACCTCGTAGATTGTCTGCATCAGAATCACACTGCTGAAGGAGGACATGAAGGCATAAACAGGAAAGGAAAGAAACCTTACTTCTGTTCTCCCCTCCCCTGTTCTCTCTCTCTCTCTCTCTCTCTCTCTCTCTCTCTCTCTCTCTCTCCTCCCTTTCTTCCCATCTTCATCTCATTTTCCCTCTCCTCTCTCTCACTTTTCATTTCATGAATAAACTGTTTGTCAGTTGCTGTTTTGGACAGTGAATAAACTCCAATCAAAGGTGTTTTCAACAATGGGGCTTGGCATGCCACGGAATGAGAATACAGGCTCTGGAATTACGACAACTGCCTTTATTACTTGCAGTACTACAAACATAGAACACATTACTGTATTTTACCAGCTTGCCATCCACCAAACGCATACTTCATATTACTGTTTATACTAAAAAAATATGCTAGAATGACTGATTTCCCAACTATTTATAAGCTGACTAAATAAAATGTGACGCGGAAAGGAAAACATTACTGCAGCAGCCCATTCAACCTTTAGACAGAGTCACTGTTGTGGACAGAGTAACAGTTAACCACGGGTGATACTGTGGGAGAACAGATACATCCCCATAAGACTGAGAACTCTGACTGTAACTCTAACTAACTCCTGGTGAGACTATGTCTGGGAAAACATGGCTGCCAAAGTATTGCATCACACTCCCAGTCTCCCACAACCACAGACCCAGTTTACTGCCTTACACCTCTCCTGAGGGAGCTGTTTCAGTGTGTGTGTGTGTGTGTGTGTGTGTGTGTGTGTGTGTGTGTGTGTGTGTGTGTGTTACATTGGGCTGCCCACGAATGGAGGATTTCAACACATCTAACCTCAGTCATCTAAGTGGGATACACACACAGACGGACACTCTCACACAACAAACCATGAGTCATGACACTGACACAATGGCTGATACAGAGAGTCACGCAGGAACACTGAGTGGGCTGACAGAGTGAACATTGGTAACTTCTACTGGCCCTGGGATCCGGGGGGACGGGGGTGGTATGCTAGTCACTGGGATGACAACCCAACTTGGGATGGGGGGGGTGGGGGGGGTGGGGGGGGGGGGGGTTAGCGGGTGGAATAGTGGAGAACAATTGGAGGTTTACTTAGTAGCAATGCAAATATCATGGTACAGCTATATGGACACTCAAACACTATGGTACTTTTTAATGGTAAGTTTGCAAACATATATTATGATAAATATAATTGAAACTTGTATCTCATTATGGTAAGTGGTGAAATAAGTATAGCCAGTTATAATTGTAATGGCTTAGCAGATAATACGAAAAGAATAAAAATATTTACCTGGCTCAAAGAGAAGGAATATAAAATGTATTGTTTACAGGAAACTCATTCAACAATTTTAGATGAAGTTGTTTGGAAAATCACACTACAAACTATCACCCTCATGCACTTAAGGAAATCACGAATGTCATGGATATATTGGAACTAGTGGATATATGGAGGCTTAAATATCCTGACCTAGTGAGATATACATGGCGGAGGCTCAATCAAGCTAGTCGTCTTGACTACTTTCTTATGTCATTCTCGCTGGCACCAAAAGTTTATAAAGGGTCAGAATGCGGTCGGACCACCAAATAATTGGCATATATATTACTTAATATATATATTTTTAAATAGAGGTCCCTTACACATCAGGTTTGTGATGCAAAAATTCTAGCAAAATGCATAGCACATAGAATTAAAAAGGTATTGTCGGATATTATTCATCCTGATCAGACAGGTTTTTTACATGGACGATACATTGGAGATAATAATAGACAAGTACTGGAAACAATAGAACACTATGAAAAATCTGGGAAACCAGGCCTGACTTTGAAAAGGCTTTTGATAAACTACGACTGGAATTTATATATAAATGCCTGGAATATTTCAATTTTGTAGAATCTCTTATAAAATGGGTTAAAATCATGTATAGTAACCCTAGGTGTAAAATACTAAATAATTGCTTCTTCTCAGAAGTATTAAACTGTCAAGAGGAGTAAAACAAGGTTGTCCACTATCGGCATATCTATTTATTACGGCCATTGAAATCTTAGCTATTAAAATCAGATCCAACAATAATATCAAGGGGTTAAAAAACAAAGGTGTCATTATACGCTGATGATTCATGTTTTCTTTTAAATCCACAATTTGGATCCCTCCAGAGCCTCATAGAGGATCTAGATATATTTTCTAACCTCTCTGGATTACAAACAAATTATGATAAGTGTACTATATTACGTATTGGATCACTAAAAAATATAACTTTTACATTACCGTGTAGTTTAGCAATTACATGGTCTGATGGTGATGTGGACATACTCAGTATACATATCCCGAAAGAAAAAAAGGATCTCACTATAATACATTTTAACAGAAAGTTAGCAAAAATAGATAAGATCTTGCTACCATGGAAAGGTAAATACCTGTCTATTCGTGGAAAAATCACCCTGATTAACTCTTTAGTCATTTCCCAGTTTACCTATTTGCTTATGGTCTTGCCTACACCTATCGACCTGTTTTTTTAATTATATGTGCAAAAGATATTCAATTTTATTTGGAACAGCAAGCCAGATAAAATTTAACTGGCCTATTTATATAATTAATATGAGTTCGGGGGGTAAAAATTATTAAATATTAAAGCATTAGACCTCTCACTAAAGGCGTCAGTCATACAAAAGTTATACTTAAATCCAAACTGGTTCTCTAGCAGATTAGTAAGAATGTCTCACCCCATGTTCAAGAATGGAATTTTTCCCTTTATTCAGATTACAACGTCTCACTTTCGGTTATTTGAAAATGAAATAATCTTTAAAACAAGCCATAGAAAGTTGGTTGCAATTTCAGTTTAATCCATCAGAAAAGACAGATCAAATAATACATAATATATAGAAAAATATATGGTATAATCTTTGTAAATTATATCATAAAAAGGACAGGTGGAGTTATGTCACACATGCAGCTAACAAACATATATGGAAATGTCTGCTCTACCCAAAATTACAACCAACTTATTGCAGCATTACCTCAAAAATTGAAGAGACAAGTGGAAGGGGGAAAAAGTAAGGAACTTGTCTGTCGGCCCTGCATTAAAGACCAAAATTGGTTAAAGAAAATTGTGATAAATAAAAAGGTATACCAGTTTCATTTAAGGACCAAAAAATTGACTGCTGTGCAATATAGATTGCAAAATAGTTGGGTAGAGATTTTTTATGTACCGATTCCATGGCACATGGTTTATGAACTGCTACGCAAAACAACACCGGATTCAAAACTTCGAATTTTTCCATTTAAATTATTATACAAAATTCTTGCAACCAATAGAATGTTATATATATGAGGGATACAACCATCCCAGCAAAGTGTTAAACAAAATATATTTTATATTTGAGATTCTTCAAAGTAGCCACCCATTGCCTTGATGACAGCTTTGCACACTCTTGGCATTCTCTCAACCAGCTTCAAGAGGTAGTCACCTGGAATGTATTTCAATTAACAGGTGTGCCTTCTTAAAAGGATAACTGCAGAGGGTAAGTTTATTAGAGTTGTCAGCCTCAGAAATTGCAGCCCAAATAAATGCTTCACAGAGTTCAATTAACAGACACAGCTCAACATCAACTGTTCAGAGGAGACTGCGTGAATCAGGCCTTCATGGTCGAATTGCTGCAAAGAAACCACTACTAAAGGACACCAATAAGAAGAAGAGACTTGTTTGGGCCAAGAAACACGAGCAATGGACATTAGACCGGTGGAAATCTGTTGTTTGGTCTGATGAGTCCAAATGATAGATTTTTGGTACAAACCGCTGTGTCTTTGTGAGACGCAGAGTAGGTGAACGGATGATCTCCGCATGTGTAGTTCCCACCGTGAAGCATGGAGGAGGTGTGATGGTGTGGGGGTGTTTTGCTGGTGACACTGTCAGTGATTTATTTAGAATTCAAGGCACACTTAACCAGCATGGCTACCACAGCATTCTGCAGCGATACGCCATCCAATCTGGTTTGGGCTTAGTTGGACTATCATTTGTTTTTCAACAGGACAATGACCCAACACACCTCCAGGCTGTGTAAGGGCTATTTGACCAAGAAGGAGAGTGATGGAGTGCTGCATCAGCTGACCAGGCCTTCACAATCATCCGACCTCAACCCAATTGAGATGGTTTGGGATGAGTTGGACCACAGAGTGAAGGAAAAGCAGCCAACAAGTGCTCTACATATGAGGGAACTCCTTCAAGACTGTTGGAAAAGCATTCCAGGTGAAGCTGGTTGAGAGAATGCCAAGAGTGTGCAAAGCTGTCATCAAGGCAAAGGGTGGCTACTTTGAAAACTCTCAAACACTTTTGTGGTTACTACATGATTCCATATGTGTTATTTCATAGTTTTGATGTCTTCACTATTATTCTACAATGTAAAAAATAGTAAAAATAAAGAAAAACCCTTGAATGAGTAGGTGTGTCCAGACTTTTGATTGGTAGTGTGTATATACAGTGGGGAAAATAAGTATTTAGTCAGCCACCAATTGTGCAAGTTCTCCCACTTAAAAAGATGAGAGAGGCCTGCAATTTTCATCATAGGTACACGTCAACTATGACAGACAAATTGAGAAAAAAATTTCCAGAAAATCACATTGTAGGATTTTTTATGAATTGATTTGCAAATTATGGTGGAAAATAAGTATTTGGTCACCTACAAACAAGCAAGATTTCTGGCTCTCACAGACCTGTAACTTCTTCTTTAAGAGGCTCCTCTGTCCTCCACTCGTTACCTGTATTAATGGCACCTGTTTGAACTTGTTATCAGTATAAAAGACACCTGTCCACAACCTCAAACAGTCACACTCCAAACTCCACTATGGCCAAGACCAAAGAGCTGTCAAAGGACACCAGAAACAAAATTGTAGACCTGCACCAGGCTGGGAAGACTGAATCTGCAATAGGTAAGCAGCTTGGTTTGAAGAAATCAACTGTGGGAGCAATTATTAGGAAATGGAAGACATACAAGACCACTGATAATCTCCCTCGATCTGGGGCTCCACGCAAGATCTCACCCCGTGGGGTCAAAATGATCACAAGAACGGTGAGCAAAATTCCCAGAACCACACAGGGGGACCTAGTGAATGACCTGCAGAGAGCTGGGACCAAAGTAACAAAGCCTACCATCAGTAACACACTACGCCGCCAAGGACTCAAATCCTGCAGTGCCAGACGTGTCCCCCTGCTTAAGCCAGTACATGTCCAGGCCCGTCTGAAGTTTGCTAGAGTGCATTTGGATGATCCAGAAGAGGATTGGGAGAATGTCATATGGTCAGATGAAACCAAAATATAACTTTTTGGTAAAAACTCAACTCGTCGTGTTTGGAGGACAAAGAATGCTGAGTTGCATCCAAAGAACACCATACCTACTGTGAAGCATGGGGGTGGAAACATCATGCTTTGGGGCTGTTTTTCTGCAAAGGGACCAGGACGACTGATCCGTGTAAAGGAAAGAATGAATGGGGCCATGTATCGTGAGATTTTGAGTGAAAACCTCCTTCCATCAGCAAGGGCATTGAAGATGAAACGTGGCTGGGTCTTTCAGCATGACAATGATCACAAACACACCGCCCGGGCAACGAAGGAGTGGCTTCGTAAGAAGCATTTCAAGGTCCTGGAGTGGCCTAGCCAGTCTCCAGATCTCAACCCCATAGAAAATCTTTGGAGGGAGTTGAAAGTCTGTGTTGCCCAGCGACAGCCCCAAAACATAACTGCTCTAGAGGAGATCTGCATGGAGGAATGGGCCAAAATACCAGCAACAGTGTGTGAAAACCTTGTGAAGACTTACAGAAAACGTTTGACCTGTGTCATTGCCAACAAAGGGTATATAACAAAGTATTGAGAAACTTTTGTTATTGACCAAATACTTATTTTCCACCATAATTTGCAAATCAATTCATTAAAAATCCTACAATGTGATTTTCTGGATTTCTTTTCTCATTTTGTCTGTCATAGTTGACGTGTACCTATGATGAAAATTACAGGCCTCTCTCATCTTTTTAAGTGGGAGAACTTGCACAATTGGTGGCTGACTAAATACTTTTTTCCCCCACTGTATGTATATATACACTGCTCAAAAAAATAAAGGTAACACTAAAATAACACATCCTAGATCTGAATGAATGAAATAATCTTATTAAATACTTTTTTCTTTACATAGTTGAATGTGCTGACAACAAAATCACACAAAAATTATCAATGGAAATCAAATTTATCAACCCATGGAGGTCTGGATTTGGAGTCACCCTCAAAATTAAAGTGGAAAACCACACTACAGGCTGATCCAACTTTGATGTAATGTCCTTAAAACAAGTCAAAATGAGGCTCAGTAGTGTGTGTGGCCTCCACGTGCCTGTATGACTTCCCTACAACGCCTGGGCATGCTCCTGATGAGGTGGCGGATGGTCTCCTGAGGGATCTCCTCCCAGACCTGGACTAAAGCATCCACCAACTCCTGGACAGTCTGTGGTGCAACGTGGCGTTGGTGGATGGAGCGAGACATGATGTCCCAGATGTGCTCAATTGGATTCAGGTCTGGGGAACGGGCGGGCCAGTCCATAGCATCAATGCCTTCCTCTTGCAGGAACTGCTGACACACTCCAGCCACATGAGGTCTAGCATTGTCTTGCATTAGGAGGAACCCAGGGCCAACCGCACCAGCATATGGTCTCACAAGGGGTCTGAGGATCTCATCTCGGTACCTAATGGCAGTCAGGCTACCTCTGGCGAGCACATGGAGGCCGTGCGGCCCCCCAAAGAAATGCCACCCCACACCATGACTGACCCACCGCCAAACCGGTCATGCTGGAGGATGTTGCAGGCAGCAGAACATTCTCCACGGCGTCTCCAGACTCTGTCACGTCTGTCACATGTGCTCAGTGTGAACCTGCTTTCATCTGTGAAGAGCACAGGGCGCCAGTGGCGAATTTGCCAATCTTGGTGTTCTCTGGCAAATGCCAAACGTCCTGCACGGTGTTGGGCTGTAAGCACAACCCCCACCTGTGGACGTCGGGCCCTCATACCACCCTCATGGAGTCTGTTTCTGACCATTTGAGCAGACACATGCACATTTGTGGCCTGCTGGAGGTCATTTTGCAGGGCTCTGGCAGTGCTCCTCCTGCTCCTCCTTGCACAAAGGCGGAGGTAGCAGTCCTGCTGCTGGGTTGTTGCCCTCCTACGGCCTCCTCCACGTCTCCTGATGTACTGGCCTGTCTCCTGGTAGCGCCTTCCTGCTCTGGACACTACGCTGACAGACACAGCAAACCTTCTTGCCACAGCTCGCATTGATGTGCCATCCTGGATGAGCTGCACTACCTGAGCCACTTCTGTGGGTTGTCGACTCCGTCTCATGCTACCACTAGAGTGAAAGCACCGCCAGCATTCAAAAGTGACCAAAACATCAGCCAGGAAGCATAGGAACTGAGAAGTGGTCTGTGGTCACCACCTGCAAAACCAGTCCTTTATTGGGGATGTCTTGCTAATTGCCTATAATTTCCACCTGTTGTCTATTCCATTTGCACAACAGCATGTGAAATGTATTGTCAATCAGTGTTGCTTCCTAAGTGGACAGTTTGATTTCACAGAAGTGTGATTGACTTGGAGTTACATTGTGTTGTTTAAGTGTTCCCTTTATTTTTTTGAGCAGTGTATATATAAATATATATTTATATTTATATTTATATTTATATTTATATATATATATAGATATACAAAAAATATATGGGGGATTGGAAATGATGCAGACAATTACATTGATGGAAGCTACAATCTATCTGCAGTTTTAAAGCTGATCTACCCCTTAAAAAAAAAATATATATATATATATATATATATATATATATATATATCTACTGGTCTGTATGTTGTGGCGGTTGGTTGGTTGGTTGGGTGGGTGGGTGAGTGAGTGAGTGAATGTGTGTGTGTGTGTGTGTGTGTGTGTGTGTGTGTGTGTGTGTGTGTGTGTGTGTGTGTGTGCGAGCATGCCTGTGTGTGTGTGTCAGACTCCTTTGTTCCCCTGTTTGGCCAGCCCAGGCAGGTTTTATCTACAGGAAGAGTTTAGGCCAACTGGGCCTCATGTGAGCCGTACTTCCTGTCTGCAGCACAGATAAAGGCAGCTTTCAGTAGCGTTCAGAGAGGGTCTGATTGCAACTCTAAATACTCTTTAATGCCTGGCAGTTCAAACATAGGGACATAACCACAGATATTCCGAAGCCTCGGTAGAAAGGAGCACTGTCACTCAGATGAATCCAACTGAAGTGTTGAAACCATGTGTTTAGCTGACTGGGTTTAATGACCACTAGGAGCTGACCACAGTGAGATCTGCATACAAATAAACACATTCATTCCCTTGACCCATGTGGTCGTAGTGTGGTCACATCGGTAATGTATATTGCTCTATTCTATTTCTGTGTGACTGCGTACCGAGCTCACTACAAACATGGTATGCACAGAACTCCACATACACACACCTCAACACCCCTAGCACAGAAACACACATGAACACACGCACACACACACACACTCCCCCAACTCTACACACACGCTCCCAAAACGCTACACACACACACACACACACACACACACACACACACACACACACACACACACACACACACACACACACACACACACACACACAAACATACACACACTTGCCCAAACAGACAGACAGGGTTAGACAGTGGGTAAGTGTTCTCATGCCCTCTGTCATCCCTCCAGATCAGTTGTGTTGTTCCTCCATAAGGGTCAGTGGCTAAGTGCTGTGACTGTGCTGTGGAGTCAGCCAGTCAGGGAGTCGTACAGTAAACAGTGATATTTCAGATTGATTTGGTTTAATGAGGCTCTGTAATAACACTTCCCATTCCAAAATAAACCCTAATCACAAGACGCCACCACTTCCTGTTCTAAATTAGGGCCTAGGTCAACAATGACGGGATGGAGAATTGCATGAACGAGTGTGTAAAGTATAGTTAGACTGGTCCAGTCTTATGGATCTCGCGGATGGGACATTGTGTGTGTGTGTGTTTATTCCTACCTTGGTGATCTCGGGGTCAGGACACTGGCTAGTTATATACTGGCAGTCATCCCTGGGTCTACAGCTGTTGTCACACCAGCCACACAGATGACCCTGGTCCTCACGTCCCCAACACTGGGAACAATCCCCACTGCCGACCCCACAGTTATACACCTCCACTGAAAGAGTGAGGGAGAGGGAGGGAGGGGAGAAGGGGGAGGGCTTTATTAACACAATACATTCTGATAAGAACACATAGGCTATTTGAAAGGGCTACATTATATAACCGTATGGGCTACATATATCATACTGAAACAATGTCAGTTCCTTTGGATTAAACATATTTTCAACATAATATAAATAAACCCAGAGAAACAGAGAGGAAAGACATGACAACAGAAACCCAGAGAAACAGAGAGTACAGACATGACAATAGAAAGCTGGAGAAACAGAGAGGAAAGACATGACAACAGAAAGCTAGAGAAACAGAGAGGACAAACATGACAACAGAAACCCAGAGAAACAGAGAGGACAGACATGACAATAGAAAGCTGGAGAAACAGAGAGGACAGACATGACAACAGAAAGCTGGAGAAACAGAGAGGACAGACATGACAACAGAAACCCAGAGAAACAGAGAGGACAGACATGACAACAGAAACCCAGAGAAACAGAGAGGACAGACATGACAATAGAAAGCTAGAGAAACAGAGAGGACAAACATGACAACAGAAAGCTAAAGAAACAGATGTGCATGTTCATTTTCCAGCACCTCCCATAGAGAAACCATGTGTGCTTGTGTGTTTTGATGACTGAGCAATGAGTATGGTATGAAGTATTAGTCCTGTATGCCGTTCTTCTGGCTGTAGGCCAGTGCTGTTCTTCTGCTCTCAGGGCTCACATGGCAAACACATGGCCTGTTAACATTGAGACTATACTAGCATCTGGGAGTAGGCTGGTGTGTGGGTGTGTGCATGCGCACATGCCTGCGTATGTGTGTGTACTCATACCTGTCATGGGTTTAGGGCTGTCAGTGTACTTGTCTAGGTGTCCCTTTCTCCGCAGGTTGAGCTGAAACACCTGACTCCTCTCCGCTGTGGTCAGCTACATGGACAGAAACAAGCTCGCTGATTGGCCATTTCACCATACACGACCAGTAAGCATGGCTTTAATTGGCCATACACTAAACATCTTATTTCTGACTGGCCCCTTCACTCAGATTGTGTTGTGACAGGTACTCACCATCACTCCACTGCACTTAACCTCTGAGCCACTGTCCAGCCATCGGGCCTCGTACCTCTGCTCACTCCCAAAGTCACACTCCAGCTCCTCCCCCTACAGAATAAAACAAACCAATCCGTTGTCATGACAATAAAACCTTCATTTATAAACCAATCAGAGGGATGCCGCAGTCTGACATCACCCAGGAAAACAGGGGTTTGTGAAAACACATTTTGGGATTGATATTTTGCCTTTAGAAATGTGGTTAGGTCTTTATTTTCCCCGTCCTAGCTTAGATGACAGTCTGTTTCTGCTTCCGACAACTGCTTTGCAATTGGATGGATCCATGCCAAACATTGGCAAGACAACATTGGCTAGACAACATTGGCAAGAAAGCGACAGCAGCAACAGCCTGGCACCCAGGATACTCCATGTTTTCACATAGTTAGACATGTTTGTATTGGAGAAACAAAGAGTGTCTCTTTGTTCAGAGGGTGTGCTTGTTCTAGTTCCATTATCAGCATAGTGGCTGTTTCCATCTAGTTGAGCTAAGATACCCATTAGTCGAGCAGGGTTGATCTTCCTGGGTTGATTCTATAAATGTACGAACACTATGTAGGGAATAGGGTGTCAGCTGAGACACAATAACAGGGACCTGGCTGGGAGAGAACTGTGTCCCCCTGAACAGCTCTGGTAACCATTGACAACCCTGGGAGGGGAAGAATGTAAAACATCTAAATAGCACAGGATAATTGTCCCTGCCAGGCAGAAATTCAGAATCATGTATAATTCATATTCATCATATTCATCAACATCTGGACGGTAAAGTGTGTGTGTGTATGTGTGTATGTGTGTGTGACTCTCTGTCACCATATAAACCCAGTGGGAGAGTGTGTGAAAGGGCACAGGGTTATAGTTACGACAGACCAGACCTGGCAACTAGTCAGAGATGGAATGTCACACGCTAACAGAGTCAAACCCTCATCACTGATACATAATCAGCTTCTGACTCACATTCAATATGTTGAGGTTAGGATTAGGGTTATACAGACTGATCTGAAATCAGTGTCTGAAGGTACAAAATGTACAAAAGTAGAAAGATGTGAATAGGGTGAATAGTACTAAAGATTGCTATGTGTTCTTTGAATGTCTCCATATGTCTGTAAATGACTGTATACCTACTGAGAGATGTCAGAGAACCTGGTGGGAACAGACAGCTAAGAGGTGAGAACCTGGTGGTAACTGACAGCTAAAAGGTGAGAACCTGGTGGGAACAGACAGCTAAAAGGTGAGAACCTGGTGGGAACTGACAGCTAAGAGGTGAGAACCTGGTAGGAACTGACAGCTAAGAGGTGAGAACCTGGTGGGAACTGACAGCTAAAAGGTGAGATCCTGGTGGGAACAGACAGCTAAGAGGTGAGAACCTGGTGGGAACTGACAGCTAAAAGTGAGAACCTGGTGGGAACAGACAGCTAAGAGGTGAGAACCTGGTGGGAACAGACAGCTAAGAGGTGAGAACCTGGTGGGAACAGACAGCTAAGAGGTGAGAACCTGGTGGGAACAGACAGCTAAGAGGTGAGTAAAATAAGTGCAGAGTTAAAGCCATTTATCATCCTGGTTCTAACCTCTCCCACAGTCCCTGCAGATGTCTCAGCTCACTCCTAAAGAGCAACCATTGAGGGATCGACTATGATTCCCACCAATCTCACTCTAAGACCCAGAATTACTTTAGTCCTATCCGGCTGTACCACATTTAGGATAATATCTAACAGTGTATCCTGTACCTGCTCCACGTTGCTTAGCGACAGGGTGAAGTCTTGGGTTATCCCTGAGGGCGAAGGTGGAACATCCTTGGCCACAAGGCTTGGACAGCAAGCAGAATTCTGGGGGACAGGAAGTGACACAAACACTCACGGGTTAAAGAAAACAATGGAAAACACCTGTCCTGTTTATGTGGCTGAGAGGAGGAGGAGGAAATGAGAGGGTGAAGCTCTGCTCAGAGGGAAACAACAACAGCCTAAAGTGGAGGGGCGGTGAGGGATTAGAAAAACAGACACACCGGATGGCAAAGATGGCGGAAAGATGGCAGGATGGGGCTCAATGCAGAAGACCTGAGCTCAGACTTTATTTCTGACCATCTTTACAGAACCTCATATACAGTGGGGAAAAAAAGTATTTAGTCAGTCACCAATTGTGCAAGTTCTCCTACTTAAAAAGATGAGAGAGGCCTGTAATTTTCATCATAGGTACACGTCAACTATGACAGACAAATTGAGAATTTTTTTTCCAGAAAATCACATTGTAGGATTTTTTATGAATTTATTTGCAAATTATGGTGGAAAATAAGTATTTGGTCACCTACAAACAAGCAAGATTTCTGGCTCTCACAGACCTGTAACTTCTTCTTTAAGAGGCTCCTCTGTCCTCCACTCGTTACCTGTATTAATGGCACCTGTTTGAACTTGTTATCAGTATAAAAGACACCTGTCCACAACCTCAAACAGTCACACTCCAAACTCCACTATGGCCAAGACCAAAGAGCTGTCAAAGGACACCAGAAACAAAATTGTAGACCTGCACCAGGCTGGGAAGACTGAATCTGCAATAGGTAAGCAGCTTGGTTTGAAGAAATCAACTGTGGGAGCAATTATTAGGAAATGGAAGACATACAAGACCACTGATAATCTCCCTCGATCTGGGGCTCCACGCAAGATCTCACCCCGTGGGGTCAAAATGATCACAAGAACGGTGAGCAAAAATCCCAGAACCACACGGGGGGACCTAGTGAATGACCTGCAGAGAGCTGGGACCAAAGTAACAAAGCCTACCATCAGTAACACACTACGCCGCCAGGGACTCAAATCCTGCAGTGCCAGACGTGTCCCCCTGCTTAAGCCAGTACATGTCCAGGCCCGTCTGAAGTTTGCTAGAGTGCATTTGGATGATCCAGAAGAGGATTGGGAGAATGTCATATGGTCAGATGAAACCAAAATAGAACTTTTTGGTAAAAACTCAACTCGTCGTGTTTGGAGGACATAGAATGCTGAGTTGCATCCAAAGAACACCATACCTACTGTGAAGCATGGGGTGGAAACATCATGCTTTGGGGCTGTTTTTCTGCAAAGGGACCAGGAAGACTGATCCGTGTAAAGGAAAGAATGAATGGGGCCATGTATCGTGAGATTTTGAGTGAAAACCTCCTTCCATCAGCAAGGGCATTGAAGATGAAACGTGGCTGGGTCTTTCAGCATGACAATGATCACAAACACACCGCCCGGGCAACGAAGAAGTGGCTTCGTAAGAAGCATTTCAAGGTCCTGGAGTAGCCTAGCCAGTCTCCAGATCTCAACCCCATAGAAAATCTTTGGAGGGAGTTGAAAGTCCGTGTTGCCCAGCGACAGCCCCAAAACATCACTGCTCTAGAGGAGATCTGCATGGAGGAATGGGCCAAAATACCAGCAACAGTGTGTGAAAACCTTGTGAAGACTTACAGAAAACGTTTGACCTGTGTCATTGCCAACAAAGGGTATATAACAAAGTATTGAGAAACTTTTGTTATTGACCAAATACTTATTTTCCACCATAATTTGCAAATAAATTCATAAAAAATCCTACAATGTGATTTTCTGGATTTTTTTCCCTCATTTTGTCTGTCATAGTTGACGTGTACCTATGATGAAAATTACAGGCCTCTCTCATCTTTTTAAGTGGGAGAACTTGCACAATTGGTGGCTGACTAAATACTTTTTTCCCCCACTGTATATACATATCCTTTAAAAATATATATTTCTCTTTATTACTTTCCAACCCCACCACCCCCAATCGAAGGTAACAGTCAGTATATGGTGTGGCCACCAGCTGCATTAAGTACTGCAGTGCATCTCCTCCTCATGGGCTGCACCAGATTTGCCTGTTCTTGCTGTGAGATGTTACCCCATTCTTCCACCAAGGCACCTGCAAGTTCCTGGACATTTCTGGGGGGAATGGCCCTAGCCTTCACCCTCCGATTCAACAGGTCCCAGACGTGCTCAATGGGATTGAGATCCGGGCTCTTCGCTGGCCATGGCAGAACACTGACATTCCTGTCTTGCAGGAAATCACTCACAGGAAGAGCAGTATGGCTGGTGGCATTGTCATGCTGGAGGGTCATATCAGGATGAGCCTGCAGGAAGGGTACCACATGAGGGAGGAAGATGTCTTCCCTGTAACGCACAGCGTTGAGATTGCCTGCAATGACAACAAGCTCAGTCCAATGATGCTGTGACACACCGCCCCAGACCATGACGGACCCTCCACCTCCAAATCGATCCCGCTCCAGAGTACAGGCCTCGGTGTAATGCTCATTCCTTCGACGATAAACGCGACTCCGACCATCACCCCTGGTGAGACAAAACCACGACTCGTCAGTGAAGAGCACTTTTTGCCAGTCCTGTCTGGTCCTGCGACAGTGGGTTTGTGCCCATAGGCGCCGTTGTTGCTGGTGATGTCTGGTGAGGACCTGCCTTACAACAGGCCTACAAGCCCTCAGTCCAGCCTCTCTCAGCCTATTGCGGACAGTCTGAGCACTGATGGAGGGATTGTGCGTTCCTGGTGTAACTCAGGCAGTTGTTGTTGCCATCCTGTACCTGTCCCGCAGGTGTGATGTTCGGATGTACTGATCCTGTGCAGGTGTTGTTACACGTGGTCTGCTACTGCGAGGACGATCAGCTGTCCGTCCTGTCTCCCTGTAGCGCTGTCTTAGGCGTCTCACAGTACGGACATTGCAATTTATTGCCCTGGCCACATCTGCAGTCCCCATGCCTCCTTGCAGCATGCCTAAGGCACGTTCATGCAGATGAGCAGGGACCCTGGGCATCTTTCTTTTGGTGTTGTTCAGAGTCAGTAGAAAGGCCTCTTTAGTGTCCTAAGTTTTCATAACTGTGACCTTAATTGCCTACCGTCTGTAAACTGTTAGTGTCTTAACGACCGTTCCACAGGTGCATGTTCATTAATTGTTTATGGTTCATTGAACAAGCATGGGAAACAGTGTTTAAACCCTTTACAATTAAGGTCTGTGAAGTTATATGGATTTTTACGAATTATCTTTGAAAGACAGGGTCCTGAAAAAGGGAAGGTTTCTTTTTTTGCTGAGTTTATACATATTTATATAGTTGAAGTCAGAAGTTTACATACACCTTAGCCAAATACATTTAAACTCAGTTTTCCACAATTCCTGACATTTAATCCTAGTAAAAATTCCCTGTCTTAGGTCAGTTAGGATCTCCACTTTATTTTAAGAATGTGAAATGTCAGAATAATAGTTAGAGAGAATTATTTATTTCAGATTGTATTTCTTTCATCACATTCCCAGTGGGTCAGAAGTTTACATACACTCAATTAGTATTTGGTAGCATTGCCTTTAAATTGTTTAATTTGGGTCAAACGATTCGGGTAGCCTTCCACAAGCTTCCCGCAATAAGTTGGGTGAATTGTGGCCCATTCCTCAAGACAGAGCTGGTGTAACTGAGTCAGGTTTGTAGGTCTCCTTGCTCGCACACGCTTTTTCAGTACTGCCCACAAATGTTCTATAGGATTGAGGTCAGGCTTTGTGATGGCCATTCCAATACTTTGACTTTGTTGTCCTTAAGCCATTTTGCCACAACTTTGGAAGTATGCTTGGGGTCATTGTCCATTTGGAGGACCCATTTGCGACCAAGCTTTAACTTCCTGACTGATGTCTTGAGATGTTGCTTCAAAATATCCACATAATTTTCCTTCCTCATGATGCCATCTATTTTGTGAAGTGCACCTGTCCCTCCTGCAGCAAAGCACCCCCACAGCATGATGCTGCCACCCCCGTGCTTCACGGTTGGGATGGTGTTCTTCGGCTTGCAAGCCTTCCCCTTTTTCCTCCAAACATAACGATGGTCATTATGGCCAAACAGTTATATTTTTGTTTCATCAGACCAGAGGACATTTCTCCAAAAGGTAAGATCTTTGTCCCCATCTGCAGTTGCAAACCGTAGTCTGGCTTTTTTATGGCGGTTTTGGAGCAGCGGCTTCTTCCTTGCTGAGCGGTCTTTCAGGTTATGTCGATATCTGACTAGTTTTACTGTGGATATAGATACTTTTGTACCTGTTTCCTCCAGCATCTTCACAAGGTCCTTTGCTGTTGTTCTGGGATTGATTTGCACTTTTCGCACCAAAGTACGTTCATCTCTAGGAGACAGAACGCGTCTCCTTCCTGAGTGGTATGACGGCTGCGTGGTCCCATGGTGTTTATACTTGCGTACTATTGTCTGTACAGATGAATGTGGTACCTTCAGGCGTTTGGAAATTGCTTCCAAGGATGAACCAGAATTGTGGAGGTCTACAAAAAAATTTCTGAGGTCTTGGCTGATTTCTTTTGATTTTCCCATGATGTCAAGCAAAGAGGCACTGAGTTTGAAGGTAGGCCTTGAAATACATCCACAGGTACACCTCCAATTGACTCAAATTATGTCAATTAGCCTATCAGAAGCTTCTAAAGCCATGACATCATTTTTTGGAATTTTCCAAGCTGTTTAAAGGCACAGTCAACTTAGTGTATGTAAACTTCTGACCCACTGGAATTGGGATACAGTGAATTATAAGTGAAATAATCTGTCTGTAAACAATTGTTGTAAAAATTACTTGTGTCATGCACAAAGTAGATGTCCTAACTGACTTTAACAAACTATAGTTTGTTAACAAGAAATTTGTGGAGTGGTTTAAAAATGAGTTTTAATGACTCCAACCTAAATGTATGTAAACTTCCGACTTCAACTGTATGTATGTATGTATGTGTATATGTATGTGTATGTATGTATGTATGTATATATATATATATATATATATATTTGCGAGAAAATACAATCATATGGGGGATTGGAAGTGATGCAGACAATTACATTGATGGAAGTTACAATCTATCTGCAAAAAAAAAAAAGATAGGACTTTTATTTTTCAGTCAGGACATTTATTGTCATGGTATGGCCCGACTAACTCACTCTGACTCACCTAACCACACTCCTCCAGCTGAGTACATCAGTCTCTCTGGACCCAATCAGACCCCCTCCTCTCCTTTCAGAAACAGCTGCCTGTGAGTGGGGCTCCTAATAGTGGCAGAGGGACTTTGCTGTGTGTTAACACTTTACTCTTGGCTCTAACACCAAAGGCAGTAGGAGAGAGGGGTGGCTGGCTGTACCACAGCGGTGATGCTGTCAGGGCATAGGCATGCTCAGAGGAGGTGAGGAGTGTGTCTAGGGGGCTGTTACAGCTATGATAATCTTAACGAGCTTGTCCTGCCGTAACATAACAATACTTAAAGGGAAAGGCGTTCTCATCACAATTAAAGCTTCTCAGATGTTTTATATCTCAAAAGAGGTCTGAAAAAAGAGGTTTAGTATTGAGCTCAGTCCTCAATGCCAGATTTGGACAATTTTGAAAACATCATTACTAACATTCATTTTCCGATATAAGCTCTTCACACTCGGTCACAGTACACACTAACTGGACACCATGGCAACCTTATACAGCATTGTACATAAGACAGGAAAATCTGTGAAACAGTGAACCCATTCTTCAACACACTGGCTCCAGTGGGCCTATCAAAAGCCACCACCATGAAGAACTGGGAGAGAGAGTTTTGGAAAGGTCAGAGAGGCTTTAACATGGCCCATTATCTCATTAGGAGTGTGTTAACCATGTCTCCCTAAGTTTTATGGGCTGTTTTAAAAATGGCTGACAACAGTAAGATAGCTTTGACCTGGTATGACCACATGACTTGCCAGGCTGTTACATGAGGCCAAATGAGAATGGACTAAGATCATCATAGGAGCTTGTGATTGGTTGCCACTGATCTAGGGTTAAGTTGAAGTCTTCCCCTCTAATGTTTAAAGGGGCAATCTTCCGTTGCTACATCCATTTTTGGACTTATAAATTAATGATATGTACCCATTGATTCTTGAAGAATATAACTTATAAATGCCTCATGAGCTTAGTTCAACTGTCGTACCCCATCAGAACCCAAAATATAAGCTTGTTTAACTTCAATGTTTTTAAACAAAGTAAATGCAAACAAACACTGTATCGCCTCAGCACATTGTTAAAACTATAATATTGATATCATGGATGGTCAGCCATGCATCCATAGCTCTGTCCATTCATTTAAGAGTGGTTACATTTCTTCAGCCCCACCCCTCAGCTTTTTACTTAAACAATGGCGGGGTGAGGTTTTGTTATTGTTTCAAATGCGGATTGCCACTTTAAGGTTAGGACTAGTGGGGCACTGATCCTTGCCTATTAGAGCTACTTCTAATCTAGCCAGTATGTCTGATTGGAGTGGTTTAACACAGAGGGGTAACTCACCTCTAGCAGGCTGGGTTTGGAGTCGTCTTTAGTGGAGAGGCAAGAGTGGCTGTCTTGGTCCCAGTAACACCTCCACCTGGTGCTTAGACAGCTGGTACACCTGACACACAGGAGAACACACATTGATAAGGGTTACACCCTCTGACACTGGCCAAACACACACAGGTGAGACCTGGAGCCTGTAGTAAAGACTCAAACAAACCCAGTGGACAAATCAGTGGACAAAGCAACATGCAAGGTCAAACATGGTTACACTGGCACAGAGAGAAGGTACTAAACAGAGAGCTCCACTATTCACTAGGTGCTCCGTAAAGTCAGAAATCCCAGAGGGAGCGCTCTGTGTGTATGTGTGTGCATGCGTGCGTGATTGCACGTGTGTATGTGTGTGTGTGTGTGTTTTCCCAGATAGCAGCCCAAATTGGAACACCTCCACTATGTGTGTCTCTATTGCCTGCGGGTGGAAGACAGATGTCCCAACATCTGGAGTGACAGCACCTCCAGTGATTCCCTGTCTGTCTCCATACAACCATGGGAGAAGGGGTGCAGCTTGCCGATTAAGATTGAAGAGATGGACGGGTTTGCAGGAACGTGTAGTGGTGTGTGTGTGTGTTAGGCTTGGGAGGTAAACCGTATACCGGGGTATTTGGAAATAGCCACGGGATGTATTTTTATTTAAAATGTTAGTCATTTAGCAGACGCTCTTATCCAGAGCGACTTACAGTTAGTGAGTGCATACATTTTCATACTGGCCCCCCGTGGGAAACGAACCCACAACCCTGGCATTGCAAGCGCCATGCTGTGCTACAGGGGACACACTCTTAATACCGTCAATACCGTTGAAACTATTTATTTCAAGTTTATTTTATACATTTGAATATTTGTAGCTACTTTTTGTAAATACCTGCAGTCAATTTGTGCAATACGTTAGGAGATAAAGAAGATCGCGTTCTTCATTTCACCTGTCACATAATTTTTCATCATTTACAAGCACAACTCACTGTTGTGCAGAATGCGCCAGGTGATCTAGTTACATTATGGAATTCACAACTAAATGTTTGCCAGCTAGATATCTTATAACTATTAAGTTAACTGCCTAAAATGTGATAAATGCTCTGCAGTAGTGCATTTGGTTTGCTAATTTAGTAGCTAGTTAGCTATCTAGCTAAGTGGTTAGCTTCTTCCAAAATCAAGCTTCGGTTGGTAACAGCAGAGAATCGCCTCCTGGATCAAGAGCCTTGCTGTCTAATATTTGTTTTGTGCGTGCAGCAAACTGTGAGTAGCATTTTTGAGTTACTTGTATAACTTTATGAGCTGGGATGTCTGTCCTGCAAATAGTTTAGGTCAGAGACTGTACAAAATGTTTGCGATGTGTTCTCTATGGAATTTTACATGTACTTGCTATCACTTATAACCTTTGGATTACAGCGGCTCAGTGGGGTTTGAAAATAGCGCCCCTTGTGTTCAGTGCAGGTATTACCAAATATCCTGGGACGACACAAGGTCGGTATGAATGTATGCCAATTTGGATACCGCCCAAGCCTAGTGTGTGTGCTGGTTGGTGATTAGAAGCAGACAACCCACTCCAGGGAATCTTATCAGGCAGCTTTTTTGTTTTCGCTAAATGTCTCTCACTCACAAACACACAGAAACCCACACACACACACACCCACACACAAACACTCTCTCTTTCTAGCTTCTTGTCCTTTCTAGCTGCTTGTCCTATAGAGCCATCCTGAACCCCCCACCCCTGACCCTCACACACTGAATGAACATCCCACACACACTGAACACACAGACTCTCAGGGCCTCTCAGTGAGCACTATGGTTAAACACACACTCTCAGTCATGTCTCTGTCAAGGAGAAGCTGTTAGGGAGAATAGACATTTTTAAAGGGGGAGAGGGAGGGGTGAGAGACACAGAGGAATAGTGAAAGAAACAAAATAGACAGTGAAAGATAGTGAGAAGGAGGGAGACAAAGGGTGAAAAAAAGAGGGGGGAAGTGTTTGAGAGAGTGAAAAGATAGAAAATGGGGAGTGTGTAAAGAGAGAAAGAGAGAGAGAGAGAGAGAGAGAGAGAGAGAGAGAGAGAGAGAGAGAGCAGGAATCTGGACTTCACCAAAGAAATCGGAAATACAGACATTGTCATCCTACAAGAAACATGGTATAGAGGAGATGGACCCACTGGTTGCCCTCTAGGTTACAGAGAGCTGGTAGTCCCATCCACCAAACTACCAGGTGTGAAACAGGGAAGGGACTCAGGGGGTATGCTAATTTGGTATAGAGCAGACCTAACTCACTCTATTAAATTAATCAAAACAGGAACATTTTACATTTGGTTAGAAATTCAAAAGGAAATTATCTCAACTGAGAAAAATGTCCTCCTGTGTGCTACCTATATCCCCCCACTAGAATCCCCATACTTTAATGAAGACAGTTTCTCCATCCTGGAGGGGGAAATCAATCATTTCCAGACCCAGGGACATGTACTAGTCTGTGGCGACCTAAATGCCAGAACTGGACAAGAACCTGACACCCTCAGCACACAGGGGGACAAACACCTACCTGGAGGTGACAGCATTCCCTCCCCCATATGCCCCCCTAGGCACAACTACGACAACATAACCAACAAAAACGGGTCACGACTCCTGCAGCTCTGTCGCACACTGGGTATGTACATAGTCAATGGTAGGCTTCGAGGGGACTCCTATGGTAGGTACACCTATAGCTCATCTCTTGGCAGTAGTACTGTAGACTACTTTATCACTGACCTCAACCCAGAGACTCTCAGAGCGTTCACAGTCAGCCCACTGACACCCCTATCAGACCACAGCAAAATCACAGTCTACTTGAACAGAGCAATACTCAATCATGAGGCATCAAAGCCAAAGGAACTGAATAATATTAAGAAATGCTATAGATGGAAGGAAAGTAGTGTTGAAACCTACCAAAAAACAATTAGGAAACAACAAATTCAATCCATTCTAGACAATTTCCTGGACAAAACGTTCCACTGTAATAGTGAAGGTGTAAACTTGGCAGTAGAAAACCTAAACAGTATATTTGACCTCTCAGCTTCCCTATCAAATCTAAAAATCTCTAACAGAAAACCAAAGAAAAGTAATAACAGTGATAAATGGTTTGATGAAGAATGCAAAAACCTAAGAAAGAAATTGAGAAACCTATCCAACCAAAAACATAGAGACCCAGAAAACCTGAGCCTACGCCTTCACTATGGTGAATCACTAAAAAAATACAGAAATACACTACGGAAAAAGAAGGAACAGCATGTCAGAAATCAGCCCAATGTAATTGAAGAATCCATAGACTCTAACCACTTCTGGGAAAATTGGAAAACACTAAACAAACAACAACACGAAGAGCTAACTATCCAAAACGGAGATGTATGGGTAAACCACTTCTCCAATCTTTTTGGCCCTATAACAGAGAACAAACAGCAAAAAAATATACATGATCAAATGCAAATCTTAGAATCAACTATTAAAGACTACCAGAACCCACTGGATTCTCCAATTACATTGAATGAACTACAGGACAAAATACAAACCCTACAACCCAAAAAGTCCTGTGGTGTTGATGGTATCCTCAATGAAATGATAAAATATACAGACCACAAATTTCAATTAGCTATACTTAAACTCTTTAACATCATCCTTAGCTCTGGCATCTTCCCCAATATTTGGAACCAAGGACTGATCACCCCAATCCACAAAAGTGGAGACAAATTTGACCCCAATAACTACCGTGGGATATGCGTCAACAGCAACCTTGGGAAAATCCACTGCATTATCATTAACAGCAGACTAGTTCATTTCCTCAGTGAAAACAATGTACTGAGCAAATGTCAAATTGGCTTTTTACCAAATTACCGTACGACAGACCACGTATTCACCCTGCACACCCTAATTGACAAACAAACAAACCAAAACAAAGGCAAAGTCTTCTCATGCTTTGTTGATTTCAAAAAAGCTTTTGACTCAATTTGGCATGAGGGTCTGCTATACAAATTGATGGAAAGTGGGGTTGGGGGAAAAATATACGACATTATAAAATCCATGTACACAAACAACAAGTGTGCGGTTAAAATTGGCAAAAAACACACACATTTCTTTCCACAGGGCCGTGGGGTGAGACAGGGATGCAGTTTAAGCCCCACCCTCTTCAACATATATATCAACGAATTGGCGAGGGCACTAGAACAGTCTGCAGCACCCGGCCTCACCCTACTAGAATCTGAAGTCAAATGTCTTCTGTTTGCTGATGATCTGGTACTTCTGTCACCAACCAAGGAGGGCCTACAGCAGCACCTAGATCTTCTGCACAGATTCTGTCAGACCTGGGCCCTGACAGTAAATCTCAGTAAGACAAAAATAATGGTGTTCCAAAAAAGGTCCAGTTGCCAGGACCACAAATACAAATTACATCTAGACACCATTGCCCTAGAGCACACAAAAAACTATACATACCTCGGCCTAAACATCAGCGCCACAGGTAACTTCCACAAAGCTGTGAACGATCTGAGAGACAAGGCAAGAAGGGCCTTCTATGCCATCAAAAGGAACATAAAATTTGACATACCAATTAGGATCTGGCTAAAAATACTTGAATCAGTTATAGAACCCATTGCCCTTTATGGTTCTGAGGTCTGGGGTCCGCTCACCAACCAATAATTCACAAAATGGGACAAACACCAAATTGAGACTCTGCATGCAGAATTCTGCAAAAACATCCTCCGTGTACAACGTAAAACACCAAATAATGCATGCAGAGCAGAATTAGGCCAATACCCGCTAATTATCAAAATCCAGAAAAGAGCCGTTAAATTCTATAACCACTTAAAAGGAAGCGATTCCCAAACCTTCCATAACAAAGCCATCACCTACAGAGAGATGAACTTGGAGAAGAGTCCCCTAAGTAAGCTTGTCCTGGGGCTCTGTTCACAAACACAAACAGACCCCACACAGCCCCAGGACAACAACAACTACAACAACAACACAATTAGACCCAACCAAATCATGAGAAAACAAAAAGAGAATTACTTGACACATTGGAAAGAACAAACAAAAAAACAGAGCAAACTAGAATGTTATTTGGCCCTAAACAGAGAGTACACAGTGGCAGAATACCTGACCACTGTGACTGACCCAAACTTAAGGAAAGCTTTGACTATGTACAGACTCAGTGAGCATAGCCTTGCTATTGAGAAAGGCCGCCGTAGGCAGACCTGGCTCTCAAGAGAAGACAGGCTATGTGCACACTGCCCACAAAATGAGGTGGAAACTGAGCTGCACTTCCTAACCTCCTGCCAAATGTATGACCATATTAGAGACACATATTTCCCTCAGATTACAGCGATCCACAAAGAATTCGAAAACAAACCCAATTTTGATAAACTCCCTTATCTACTGGGTGAAAAACCACAGTGTGCCATCACAGCTGCAAGATTTGTGACCTGTTGCCACAAGAAAAGGGCAACCAGTGAAGAACAAACACCATTGTAAATACAACCCATATTTATGTTTATTTATTTTCCCATTTGTACTTTAACTATTTGCACATTGTTACAACACTGTATATATACATAATATGACATTTGAAATGTCTTTATTCTTTTGAAACTTCTGAGTGTAATGTTTACTGTTAATATTTATTGTTTATTTCACTTTTGTTTACTATCTACTTCACTTGCTTTGGCAATGTTAACACACGTTTCCCATGCCAATAAAGCCCTTAAATTGAAATTGAAATTGAATTGAGAGAAAGACAGAGGGGGGGTCAGGTCAGGGTGTTGTGCTACCGGGGCGTTTGGTCTGAGAGGAATGCTCCCGTCTGGTTGTCCATTAGCGCCTCACCTAGAAACAACATCGACCCGGCTGTGAGAGAGCACTCTCAACACACACACACACACACACCATTCTGGATACAAACACACACAGTACCATTTCAACACAGACGAGGGAACGAGGCCTCAGTCCAAATGCAGAATAAAATAAGCCCATATCCGGTTACAGGGCGATGGTGAAATTCTAGTGGACACAGAGAGCCTCTCTCAGTCATTCTGGAGTTATTAAGAGAGAGAACAGCTTGAAGTGATTAAACGTGGATAGAGTCTAATCTAATCTGCGGTCTTCATTTAGCAGACCTGTGCTCTTCACCTGAGAATGGCATTTAGGTCATTCTCACCTTCAGCAATACTTCACACTATCAGACCCCCCCTGAGGAACTCAGAGGTATGATGAACACACACACACACATATTCACCTACTTACATACACATGTATACACACGCGCACACACACACACACAAGTGGGCCAAATGAACAAACACTAACAGTTTGCCTCTGAATGCACACACATATACACAGTTATTTATACGTACACACAAACTGTACATTAAACTCAAGTGTATGACTACTTTCACACCTCCAAAGCGACCTGATAAGTGTGCAAGAGGGACACACTCAAACAGTTAACAGATCTGAGCACCATTTACACACACACGCACACACACACATACACACACAAACACACACACACTGATCCAGAGATCTGCTCATGAGATAACATAGTCAAATACGCAAATAGGAAACCAGCTAGCTGTCCTCCAGAACAGAGAAGCCTCTCTCTCTCTCTCTCTCTCTCTCTCTCACTCTCTCTCTCTCTCTCTCTCTCTCTCTCTCTTGTCTCTGTGGTCAGTCATGCTGCCTATGGACATACAGAAAATACAGACCACAGCCTCCACAGGAAAAAGCCAAACAACAACATACAGTACAAGAATAATATAAACAATACAGCTCCCCTCAGTGATGCCGATACTGGTTTCTATAGCTCTGCCGCCCCTTCTGTTTGGCGCTCCATGTGCGGTGAGAACGCCATTGAGACTACAGATGACATTTGGCCAACATTTGAGTGATGCTAGGGACTTGGCAGAGAACTCTGCTCAAGGACGGGGCTGTCTGCGTGCCTCAAATCTCACACTTATGATCTAGCTATTTCGGCTTCATTTGAGTGAGATTTGTCTTGGTGGATACGGGGTAAACAGAGACAGTGCTGATTGGACGTGTGTGTGTGTGTGTGTGTCTTGTAACTTGGTTTAATTTGGAAATGTTAGTGGTTAACACTATGAGATGGTGGACCAAGTCTAAAAAAAACCCTGGATGACTCATAGATTTGAAACACTCACGCAGTCTTGGGGTGTATCGCTCCTGTCCTCTTGCAATCATAGATGAGGAAGGTCCCGGAAACCACAGACGTGCCATTCACCTTAATCGCCACAGGAACCGTCAGGTGATCTGTCACAACAACATATAACATGGAGACATATCTCGGCATATCTCAGGATCAGGGGTGATGTCACTGGATTAAATCCAACTAGTGATCTACCAGTACATGTAACACTTACCTCTGCCAGGGGGGATGTGGGGGTACCTCTCCCGGGGCAGGAGGGGGCAGGTCTGAATCTGGGCGGAGCCATAATCCAGGTGCACAGTGGCTACCGTGGCAACACCCAATCCGTAGTCACACTCTACCCGGGAACCAACCAGATCAGGGACACTGCCGTTTATCAGAATTCCCACATCCTGGTGGAGAGAAGGATGGGTGAGGGGGATGGAGGGAGAGAGATTGAGAAAACGTTGTCTCCAAAAGACAGATGGCACAATAAACTTGCATCCAAATATACTCTTATGTGAGAAGAGGAACAACACAATGTCATATAACAGCACTTCATTGCCCGTCAATCTCACTGATCTAATTTCAATATGTGCGAGAAAAACAAAGGGGGAAGAAGAGGGGAGAGGTGGAAGAGGGGGAGAAGGGGGAAGAGGTGGAAGAGGGAGAAGAGGTGGAAGAGGGGGAGAAGGGGGAAGAGGGGAAGAGGGGGAAGAGGGGAAGAGGGGGAAGAGGTGAAAGAGAGGGAGAGGAAGATGACATAGCTGTAGATACAGTAGTTGGAGAGGCCAGTGACATTATGGTAACATGCTACACTGAACTGCACTCTATTGTCTTTGGAATTGATCACTTCCTGGCTGTGGCCCTGACTTCCTCTTTCCTGCCTGCTGCTTCCTGTTTGGGGAGACGGCAGTGGGCCCAGCTCTTGTGGCCCTGAGTGTTGACTGGGGATTGGACAGCTGCTGAACCTATCACAGCCAACCTGACCTACACACCCAACACAGTGCTGTGTCTGAACCTGATAATGTACCTAGTGTACATACAACTGAGAAGGATTATAACTTCACAACTCAATACTATAATAATAATAATATTATGATAATGACTTGAAACTTCACAATATTTGCTAAAGTATCTGTCTGAACTGATAAACTTACTGATGACGTAGGAAAAACTGTTATTATGTAACGTCTGGTACCTTGATGTCAGCGGAAAGGCTGATCTCTTGGGGGGTGAGGGTCATAGAGGGGCACTGCTGGGGACCCTCGCCTATTCCAATCCAGGAGCGCGCCAGCAACCCCCAGGAACACTCCCTCTGGATGGAACACCTGCACACAGGGCATATAGTGAGTACATGGGTACATGGGAGAGTGAGTACATGGGTAAAGAAGTATAAATTGAAGCCAACTTCTCTAGTCATTTATGTTTATAATCTCCCTATGGGAAGACATAGATAGTGAGATATCATATAGTGAAAGCTATTCATAGCCAGACTACTGTCTAGCAGTGCTTCTCAAAGGAGCTCCTCTATGGACCTCATAACAATAAAGCTCCACATTGCAAACATTGTTTACTCAGTTTTTCCACTTCATCTGCTCTCCAGTCAGTGTTCTGGTCTGTTGCCCACATATTTGAGTATACGACTCATCATCTCATTGTGTCACATGACAGTTCTGGACTGTCAGTCAGTTCAGCACACACAACACACTGTTTGACTCAGTGTCACACATGTTCCCATGACACCCTGCCCCTCCGGCACCCAGATCAGGGGCCAGTTAATCTAATTAAGAAGCTACCAGGCCAAGTCTTTATTTATTCGTGTGTGTGTGTGTGTGTGTGTGTGTGTGTGTGTACCTCTGTGTCTATTTGTGAATACATACAGTGCCAGTCAAAAGTTTGGACACACCTACTAATTCCAGGGTTTGTCTTTATTTTTACTATTTTCTACAATGTAGAATAATAGTGAAGACATCAAAACTATGAAATAACACATATGAAATCATGTAGTAACCAAAAAAGTGTTAAACAAATCAAAATATATTTTATATTTGAGATTCTTCAAAGTAGCCACCCTTTGCCTTGAGGACAGCTTTGCACACTCTTGGCATTCTCTCAACCAGCTTCATGAGGTAGTCACCTGGAATGCATTTCAATTAACAGGTGTGCCTTGTTAAAAGTTAATTTGTGAAATTTCTTTCCTTCTTAATGCGTTTGAGCCAATCAGTTGTGTTGTGACAAGGTAGGTGTGGTATACAGAAGATAGCCCTATTTGGTAAAAAACCAAGTCCATATTATGGCAGGAACAGCTCAAATAAGCAAAAAGAAACCACAGTCCATCATTACTTTAAGACATGAAGGTCAGTCAATCCGGAACATTTCAAGAACTTTGAATGTTTCTTCAAGTGCAGTCGCAAAAACCATCAAGCACTATGATGAAACTGGCTCTCATGAGGACCGCCACAGGAAAGGAAGACCCAGAGTTACCTCTGCTGCAGAGGATAAGTTCCTTAGAGTTAACTGCACCTCAGATTGCAGCCCAAATAAATGCTTCACAGAGTTCAGCTAACAGACACATCTCAACATCAACTGTTCAGAGGAGACTGCGTGAATCAGTCCTTCATGGTCAAATTGCTGCAAAGAGACCACTACTAAAGGACACCAATAAGAAGAAGAAACTTGCTCGGGCCAAGAAACACGAGCAATGGACATTAGATCAGTGGAAATTTGTCGTTTGGTCTGATGAGTCCAAATGTGAGATTTTTGGTTCCAACCACCATGTCTTTGTGAGACGCAGAGTAGGTGAACGGATGATCTCAGCATGTGTGGTTCCCACCGTGAAGCATGGAGGAGGTGTGATGGTGTGGGGGTGCTTTGCTGGTGACACTGTCAGTGATTTATTTAGAATTCTAGGCACACTTAACCAGCATGGCTACCACAGCATTCTGCAGCAACATGCCATCCCATCTGGTTTGCGCTTAGTTGGACTATAATTTGTTTTTCAACAGGACAATGACCCAAAAACACACCTTCAGGCTGTGTCAGGGCTATTTGACCAAGGAGAGTGATGGAGTGCTGCATCAGATGACCTGCCCTCTACAATCACCTGACCTCAACCCAATTGAGATGGTTTGGGATGAGTTGGACCGCAGAGTGAAGGAAAAGCACCCAACAAGTGCTCAGCATATGTGGGAACTCCTTCAAGACTGTTGGAAAAGCATTCCTCATGAAGCTGGTTGAGAGAATGCCAAGAGTGTGCAAAGCTGTCATCAAGGCAAAGGGTGGCTACCTTGAAGAATCTCAAATATAAAATATGTTTTGATTTGTTTAACACTTTTTGGGTTACTACATGATTCCGTATGTGTTATTTCATAGTTTTGATGTCTTCACTATTATTCTACAATGTAGAAAATAGTAAAAAATTAAGAAAAACCGTGAATGAGTAGGTGTGTCCAAACCTTTGACTGGTACTGTATGCATGAGAGACGGACTGTGAGAAAGTGGGAGCGATCAGGCAGGGTAGGCTCATATTATGACTACTGTTTGACAAATTAAGAGCACAGCTAGTACTCCTGCAGTGCATAATAGAATAGAGCAAGAACACAACAACCTTAAAGTATAGATAAAGTCGACTAGAGCAACCACAGTCAGTAGAACAGCAGTTTGAAGTGATAATCACCATGTAATGACTTTAGCGCCCATACTTTCCTTTGACACTTTAACAAGTCTGTTCTAAAATCGGTGTGCGAGAATGAGGGATTGAGCGGATGTATGCATGTAAATGTGCTTGTTTTTGTGTATGTTTGCATGTGTGCGTGTGTTTCGCTGCATGCATGAGTGAATGTCCAGATTTCAGTCCTACTGGCGCTGAGGGACCAGGATGGGCCATGAGGTCAACAGCTCTTCTAAGAATAGAATAGAATGTCTATGCAATCCCACATAAAACCCCTTACACCCACACACACCCACACACAAAGAAGCACATTTAAATGCATACACACATCTGCTCGCTCGCTCACGCACACCTATTATACACACACGCGTGTGTATGTACACTGACAAGCTATGACGCTGACCAGGAAACTCAGACAGTAACTAAGTGACCAGTGAGTCGTTCCTCTCTGTCTAACCCAGTGAGGCATCAGAATGGACTTTTCTTACTCCCCTTCCTTCACTCCTGGGGCTGCTCAGGAAAAGTCTGCTATATTTTACTGTTTTGAAATTGATTCTAAAATCCATTCACACCTTATCTGGCAACTCTAACACACTCATATACTGATACATAAACAACTCCCTCTCTCAAACACACACACAAACACACACAGACACACACACACTAGCAGCAGTATTTGTCACGGATTCTGCCGAGGCTGCTCCTCCTCCTTGCTCGGGCAGGCTTCGGCGTTCGTCGTCCCCGGAGTACTAGCTACTGCCGTTCGATGTTATCGGTGTTTGTTTAGTTTTGTCTGTATTGTTTACACCTGTTCGTCATTATGTTAATTGTTTCCCTTATAATTACCCCTGTCTCTCATCTGTACTTTGTGTGTGATTGTTTTCCCCTTCACGGTTGTCTATTTTGTGAGCGGGTTATTTCCTCCCTGCGTGGAGTTATTTTCTGTGTCCTTTTGGATCCTTTTCGTATTAAAAGTACGTATCCGAGAGTTCTGTGTCCTGCGCCTGACTTCGTTTACCGAATCTCACAGACAGTCGTGACAGAATCACACACCTTACCATGGAGTCAGCAGGAGCGACGGCACCGACTGGATCACTCGAGGAGCGCGTCCTACAACAGGCAGCGATGCTCCAAAATCTTGGTGCCGCTATGGATAACGTTATGAACACTTTGGGACGATGGGAGAGAGGAGGTTTGCCCACACCTCCTCCAACGATACCACCACCATCGGCTACTCCTAGCGTCTCACATCCGGAGTCCAGTGGGATTCGGCTCTCGCTCCCGAGGGCTTATGATGGCACCGCAGCCGGGTGTCAGGGTTTCCTTCTCCAGGTGGAACTTTACCTGGCAACCATTCACCTGGCACCCTCGGGATACGAGAGCGTGTCCGCCCTCATCTCCTGTCTGTCCGGCAAGGCACTAGAGTGGGCCAACGCCGAGTGGGGAGGGATAGACGCCGCTACTGTGAACTATGCAGAGTTCACCCGCCGCTTCAGGGCAGTGTTCGATCATCCCCCGGAGGGGAAGGCGGCGGGTGAGCGTCTATTCCACCTCAGACAGGGGAGGAGGAGCGCGCAAGAATTCTCACTGGACTTCCGGACTCTGGCTGCCAATTCTGGATGGAATGAGAGGGCCCTCATCGACCACTACAGATGCAGCCTGAGGGAGGACGTTCGTCGAGAGCTGGCCTGCAGGGACACCAACCTAAGCTTCGATCAGCTGGTGGACATGTCGATTCGCTTGGATACCCTGTTGGCTACCCGCGGACGTCCAGCGCTGGGGCCGTCCATTCCATCCCCCAGCACCTCCGAGCCGAGCCCTATGGAGCTCGGGGGTGCTGGTAGTAGGGAGGCCAGGAAGGAGGCTGTCCCCTGCACCAACTGTGGCTGCCGAGGACACACGGCGGTTCGGTGCTAGGGAGGGTCTCCTCGGATTCGAGGCAGCAGGCAGCGCACCGATGAGTCATTCCCGGTGAGTAAGGTCCCAACTCACCCAGAGCTCTCTGCTGTTCATATGTGTATCCAAGTGATGTTTCCAGAAGTTTCTTCTTACTCCCAGCATAAGGCGCTAGTCGATTCATGCGCAGCTGGGAATTTTATCGATCGCCATTTCTCATATAAGTTAGGGATCCCTATATTACCAGTCGATGTGCCCTTCCCTATCCATGCCCTAGATAGCCGGCCTTTGGGGTCGGGATTGATTAGGGAGGTCACAGCGCCACTGAAGATGAAAACGCAGAAGGGTCATGAGGAGACTATACAGTTGTATTTAATTGACTCTCCTGCGTTTCCAGTGGTGTTGGGACTTCCCTGGTTAATATCTCATGACCCCAACATTTCATGGCAACAGAGGGCTCTCAAGGGATGGTCTGATCAGTGTGTGGGGCGGTGTGTAGGTGTTTCCGTAGGGGCAACGACGGTGGAGAGTCCGAACCAAATGCCCACAATGCACATTCCTCCTGAGTATGCTGATTTGGCAAGCGCCTTCTGTAAGAAGAAGGCGACTCAATTACCACCTCATCGACAGGGGGATTGTGCGATAGACCTCCAGGTTGGCGCGGCGCTCCCTCGCAGCCATGTGTATCCTCTGTCTCAGGAGGAGACGGCTGCTATGGAGACATACATCGCCGAATCCTTGAGACAGGGATACATACGGCCTTCCACTTCTCCTGCGTCCTCAAGTTTCTTTTTTGTGAAGAAGAAGGATGGGGGTTTACGCCCGTGTATTGATTACCGTGGTCTCAATCAGATCACTATTAAATACAGCTATCCTCTCCCTCTGATTGCTAGTATGACGGAGTCATTACACGGGGCGCGCTTCTTCACAAAATTGGATCTCAGGAGCGCTTACAACCTGGTGCGCATTCAGGAGGGAGATGAGTGGAAAACAGCCTTCAGTACCACCTCGGGTCACTATGAGTACCTCGTCATGCCATACGGTCTAATGAATGCTCCTTCAGTCTTCCAATCATTTGTAGACGAGATTTTCCGGGATTTGCATGGACAGGGGGTAGTGGTGTATATTGATGACATTCTGATATACTCCGCTACACGTACCGAGCATGTGTCCCTGGTATGTCGGGTGCTGGGTAGACTGTTGGAGCATGATCTGTATGTGAAGGCAGAGAAATGTCTGTTTTTCCAGGAGTCCATCTCCTTCCTGGGACACCGGTTGTCTGCGTCAGGGGTGGAGATGGAGATGGAGATTGACTGCGTTTCAGCCGTGCGTAATTGGCAGAGTCCAACTACAGTAAAGGAGGTGCAGCGGTTTTTGGGTTTTGCCAATTACTACCGGAGGTTTATCCGGGGTTTTGGACAGGTAGCGGCTCCCATTACCTCCCTGCTAAAGGGGTGCCCGGTGCGTTTGCAGTGGTCGGCTGAGGCGGACAGGGCGTTTAGTCATTTGAAGGACCTGTTCACCTCAGCTCCGGTGCTGGCACATCCGGATCCCTCTTTGGCGTTCCAAGTCGAGGTGGATGTGTCCGAGGCGGGGATCGGTGCTATACTGTCTCAGCGCTCGGGCACATCTCCAAAACTCCGCCCCTGTGCTTTCTATTCTAAGAAGCTCAGTCCGGTGGAGCGCAATTATGACGTGGGGGACAGGGAGCTGCTAGCTGTGGTACAGGCCCTGAAGGTGTGGAGACATTGGCTTGAGGGGGCTAACCACCCTTTTCTCATTCTGACTGACCATCGTAACCTGGAGTACATCCGGGCAGCGAAGAGACTGAACCCTCGTCAGGCTAGGTGGGCCATGTTTCTGGCCCGGTTTGTCTTTAAGATCACGTATATCCCCGGGTCACAGAACGTTAAGGCAGACGCCCTGTCCCGACGATATGACACAGAGGAGAGGTCCATTGAGCCCACTCCCATACTACCGGAGTCTTGTCTCGTGGCACCGGTGGCTTGGGAGGTCGACACGGAAATCGAGCGGGCGTTACGTACCGACCCTTCTCCCCCAGAGGGACGGAGGTACGTGCCGCTCGAGGTCCGTGACCGACTGATTTATTGGGCTCACACGTCACCCTCCTCTGGTCATCCTGGTATTGGTCGGACGGTGCACTGTCTTAGTGGGAAGTACTGGTGGCCCACCTTAGCTAAGGACGTGAGAGTTTACGTTTCTTCCTGCTCGGTGTGCGCCCAGTGTAAGGCGCTTAGACACCTGCCCAGGGGGAAGTTACAACCTCTCCCCGTTCCACAACAGCCGTGGTCTCACCTGTCGGTGGATTTTGTCACGGACTTTCCCCCCTCCCAGGGGAATACCACGATCTTGGTCGTTGTGGATCGGTTTTCTAAGGCCTGCCGTCTCATCCCTATGCCAGGTCTTCCTACAGCCCTACAAACGGCCGAAGCCCTGTTTACTCACGTTTTCCGGCACTACGGGGTGCCTGAGGATATAGTGTCTGATCGGGGTCCCCAGTTCACCTCTAGAGTGTGGAGGGCGTTTATGGAACGTTTGGGGGTCTCGATCAGCCTTACCTCGGGTTTTCACCCTGAGAGTAATGGGCAGGTGGAGAGAGTAAACCAAGATGTGGGTAGGTTTCTGAGGTCCTACTGCCAGGACCGGCAGGAGGAGTGGTCGGGGTATATTCCCTGGGCAGAGATAGCCCAAAACTCACTCCGCCACTCCTCCACTAATCTCACTCCTTTCCAGTGTGTGTTGGGCTATCAGCCGGTTCTGGCACCCTGGCATCAGAGCCAGATCGAGGCTCCTGCGGTGGATGAATGGTTTCGGCGCTCGGAGGAGACATGGAACGCTGCACACGTCCATCTGCAGCGGGCCATCAGACGGCAAAAGGCGAGCGCCGATCGCCACCGCAGTGAGGGTCCGGTTTATGCACCGGGAGATCGGGTCTGGCTCTCGACCAGAAACCTGCCCCTTCACCTGCCCTGCCGGAAGCAGGGCCGGCGGGTTGTGGGGCCATTTAAAGTCCTGAGGAGATTGAACGAGGTATGTTATAGGTTACAGCTGCCTGTTAATTATCGCATTAACCCCTCGTTCCATGTGTCTCTCCTCAGGCCGGTGGTAGCTGGTCCACTCCAGGAGAATGAGGTACGAGAGGCCCCTCCGCCCCCACTAGACATCGAAGGGGCTCCGGCGTACTCAGTCCGTTCTTTCGTGGATTCGAGGCGTCGGATGGGGGGTCTGCAGTATCTCGTGGAGTGGGAGGGGTACGGTCCGGAGGAACGGTGCTGGGTCCCTAGGAGGGACATCCTAGATCCCTCCCTGTTGACAGAGTTCCACCGGAGTCACCCAACTCGCCCTGCTCCGCGTCCTCCTGGCCGTCCCCGAGGCCGGGGTCGGCGCACGGCTGGAGCCGCGCGTCAAGGGGGGGGTACTGTCACGGATTCTGCCGAGGCTGCTCCTTCTCCTTGCTCGGGCAGGCTTCGGCGTTCGTCGTCCCCGGAGTACTAGCTACTGCCGTTCGATGTTATCGGTGTTTGTTTAGTTTTGTCTGTATTGTTTACACCTGTTCGTCATTATGTTAATTGTTTCCCTTATAATTACCCCTGTCTCTCATCTGTACTTTGTGTGTGATTGTTTTCCCCTTCACGGTTGTCTATTTTGTGAGCGGGTTATTTCCTCCCTGCGTGGAGTTATTTTCTGTGTCCTTTTGGATCCTTTTCGTATTAAAAGTACGTATCCGAGAGTTCTGTGTCCTGCGCCTGACTTCGGTTACCGCATCTCACAGACAGTCGTGACAGTATTACTCATCACCTGTCAACAACTTTGCTAAAGCATGCAGGTTTTAAATGGTAACACACAGCTCCTTAAGATAAACAGAGTTAACAAAGCAGCTAAAATATGAGCTGAGAGGAGAAGCTCATTCCTCACCAAATACGTCTGGGAGGTGATAAGGAAGATAATTCTGATAAGAAAAACGTTAAACATCTTAAAACATAGATCTGTCTCACACCCACACATAGACAGATATACAGAGAGACCCACACACAGACAGATATACAGAGAGACCCACACACAGACAGATATACAGAGAGACCCACACACCGACAGACAGATACAGACACACACAGAGACAGACAGATACAGACACAATCACAGACAGACAGCTTTGAACACACTCACAGACAACACACCCTAAAAACAAGAAATATACTGTCATATACACAGATACAGACACTAAGACACACGTGCACACATGCATTTAAACACACTCACAGAGACACACAGGAGACAAAAAACAACTCACAGTGCATTCGGAAAGTATTCAGACCCCTTGACATTTTTCACATTTTGTTACGTTACATCCTTATTCTAAAATTGATTAAATAGTTTTTTCCCACATCAATCTACACACAATACCCCATAATGACAAAGCAAAAACGTTTTTTATAAATTTTTAGCAAATGTATTTAAAATAAAAAACTGAAATATCACATTTACATAAGTATTCAGACCCTTTACTCAGTACTTTGTTGAAGCACCTTTAACAGCGATTACAGCCTTCCTGGTTCTGACGCTACAAGCTTGGCACACCTGTATTTGGAGAGTTTCTCCCATTCTTCTCTGCAGATCGTCTCAAGCTCTGTAAGGTTGGATCGGGAGCGTCGCTGCACAACTATTTTCAGGTCTCTCCAGAGATGTTCGATTGGGTTCAAGTCCGGGCTCTAGCTGGGCCACTCAAGGACATTCAGAAACTTGTCCCGAAGCCACTCCTGCGTTGTCTTGGCTGTGTGCTTAGGGTCATTGTCCTGTTGGAAGGTGAACTTTCGCCCCAGTCTGAGGTCCTGAGCACTCTGAAGCAGGTTTTCATCAAGGATCTCTCTGTACTTTGCTCCGTTCATCTTTCTCTCGATCCTGCCTAGTCGCTGAAAAACATCCCCACAGCATAATGCTGCCACCACCATGCTTCACCGTAGGGATGGTGCCAGGTTTCTTCCAGACGTGACTCTTGGCATTGAGGCCAAAGAGTTCAATCTTGTTTTTATCAGACCAGAGAATCTTGTTTCTCATGGTCTGAGAGTCTTTAGGTGCCTTTTGGCAAACTCCAAGCGGGCTGTCATGTGCCTTTTACTGAGGAGTGGCTTCCGTCTGGCCACTCGACCATAAAGGCCTGATTGGTGGAGTGCTGCAGAGATGGTTGTCCTTCTGTAAGGTTCTCCCATCTCCACAGAGGAACTCTGGAGCTCTGTCAAAGTGACCATCGGGTTCTTGGTCACCTCCCTGACCAAGGCCCTTCTCCCCCGATTGCTCAGTTTGGCCGGGCAGCCAGCTCTAGGAAGAGTCTTGGTGGTTCCAAACTTCTTCCATTTAAGAATGATGGAGGCCACTGTGTTCTTGGGGACATTCAATGCTGCAGAAATGTTTTGCTACCCTTCCCCAGATCTGTGCCTTGACACAATCCTGTCTCGGAGCTCTACGAACAATTCCTTCGACCTCATGGTGTGGTTTTTGCTCTGACATGCACTGTCAACTGTGGGACCTTATATAGATAGGCATGTGCCTTTCCAAATCATGTCCAATCATTTGAATTTACCACAGGTGAACTCCAATCAAGATGTAGAAACATCTCAAGGATGATCAATGGAAACAGGATGCACCTGAGCTCAATTTCGAGTCTCATAGCAAAGGGTCTGAATACTTATGTAAATAAGGTATTTCCGTTTTTTATTTTAAAAACAAAACACAACACTCACAGAGACACAGAGACAAAACACAACACTCAGGAGACAAAACACAACACTCACAGAGACACACAGGAGACAGAAATAACACTCACAGAGACAAACAGGAGACAAAACACAACACTCACAGAGACACACAGGAGACAAAACACAACACTCACAGAGACTCACAGTAGACAAAACACAACACTCACAGAGACACACAGGAGACAAAAAACAACACTCACAGAGACACACAGGAGACAGAAATAACACTCACAGAGACAAACAGGAGACAAAAAACAACACTCACAGAGACACAGAGACAAAACACAACACTCAGGAGACAAAACACAACACTCACAGAGACCCACAGGAGACAGAAAATAACACTCACAGAGACACACAGGAGACAAAACACAAAACTCACAGAGACACACAGGAGACAAAAATCACTCACAGAGACACACAGGAGACAAAACACAACACTCACAGAGACACACAGGAGACAAAAAACACTCACAGAGACACACAGGAGACAAAACACAAAACTCACAGAGACACACAGGAGACAAAAAACACTCACAGAGACACACAGGAGACAAAACACAACATTCACAAAGACACACAGGAGACAAAACACAACACTCACAGAGACACACAGGAGACAAAACATATACACTGACAGAGACACACAGGAGACAAAACACAACACTCACAGAGACACACAGGAGACAAAACACAACACTCACAGAGACACAGAGGAGACAAAACACACACACTGGCAGGCAGAATAACACACATGCCTTCTATAACACACACACATACAGAGAGAAAGCCACATGATACAAAGGCATAGAGACACAGTCCTGACACACGCAAACACACACACACACACACACACACACACACACACACACACACACACACAGACGGGCAGATTCTCCAATGATGAGATAATCCTCCAGCATCCATTATGTTTGAGTGTGTGTGTCAGAGAGGTGACAAAGAGGACCCATCCACCCCCAGACACCGACCCCTGATGCCCTGATAACAGCCCCCTTTGCTCAAGCCCTTTGCTCAAGCCCTGGGCTCCGGGCCCTACCACCAGTAGCAGCCCAGGGTGACCGCCCAAACATACCACCATACACATGCTGATGACATCAGTGCCCCGGACTCTCACACTAACAAAGACACAGACACAGACACAGACAGACACACACACATACACACAAAGAGCCACACAGAAAGGTGCACACACTCAGCCATACTCAAAGAGACACAGGCACACACATATACACGTGCATACACACACACACAAAGTCACACTGACATGCGCATAAATACACACTTCAACATTTTCTTCTCAAAGAAGACAGTGTGCGCTCTCCCTCCCACCACCATCATCACAATCAACACGCCTTTGTAGAGGTAGAGAGAGAGAGAGAGAGAGAGAGAGAGAGAGAGAGAGAGAGAGAGAGAGAGAGAGAGAGAGAGAGAGAGAGAGAGAGAGAGAGAGAGAGAGAGAGAGAGAAAGAGAGAGAGAGAAAGAGCGAGAGAGAGAAGAGAGAGAGAGAAAGAGCGAGAGAGAGAGAGAGAGAGAGAGAGAGAGAGAGAGAGAGAGAGAGAGAGAGAGAGAGAGAGAGAGAGGCATAACAGCCAGGGAAGAAAACAGAGACGAATGAGACAAACAAAGAGAGGAGAAGAGGAAGAGAGAAGGATGATCAGATTCAAAGACAGACATGAGAATGAGAGCATAGAAAGGGAGCAAATGAGACAAAAAGATAACAGTAACTAACAGTAACTAAATAAAAAAGGAATGACAGACAGGGAGAGAGGGATAAATAGAAGATAGATAAATAAAGAGAGGTGAGAGAGATGAGAGATGGACAGACAGTGTTAGAGTCTGTCTCTGTGCCTCTGTCTCTCTGCTCAGTCCTCAAATCTGTCCTCAGTCCTCAAACATTTATCTCTCTCTCTCTCTCTCTCTCTCTCTCTCTCTCTCTCTCTCTCTCTCTCTCTCTCTCTCTCTCTCTCTCTCTCTCTCTCTCTCTCTCTCTCCCTCCCTCCCTCCCTCCCTCCCTCCCTCCGTGCCCCCTGGCCATGTCAGCCCAGCACATAACTAACCCCCTTTCTCATCTGTTGATCTGCTTTTATCACCAAGCCATAACCAACATAGCATTTAGGCTTAAAGAAAGAGAGACAGGCAGACACAGAGAGAGAGAGAGAGAGCGAGAGAGAGAGAGAGAGAGAGAGAGAGAGAGAGAGAGAGAGAGAGAGAGAGAGAGAGAGAGAGAGAGAGAGAGAGAAAGAGACCCACATCCCTGACAGACCCACATTCATCATACTATACTCTCACTCCTTTCACAGCAATTACCATAAAACTTTACTCCAACACCACTTCTTACAGTAATTTTATAGTAAACTACACAGTCACTCCTCACTAAACTACCCACTCTTTTAACATTAATCATCAACTCTCTAACATGGTCCTTCTTTCAGGCACACAGGTTTTGGCTATTTTGGATGAAATTACCATGCAACTCCCAATATCACTCCTAACACTATCACTCTAAACTGTGGATTAATTGATTCATATATTGATTGATTGATATATTAACTCATTGATTGATTGATTGGTTTACACGGGTGGCCGCGGTGGCTCTTACAAAGG
>NC_140009.1:14315273-14380202 GCF_964263955.1 Coregonus lavaretus | reverse complement strand
AGAGAGAGAGAGAGAGGGGAGAGGAGAGAGAGATGGGAATGACAGAGAGAGAGAGAGAGAGAGAGGAGAGAAAGAGAGAGAGCGCATGACCTCCATTCACCAGGAATCCTCAGCCTTTTCTCACAGTGAGGAGAGGGCCTTCTGGAGGGAGAGACTGCTATTTTCTCTATTGTCAGTGAAAACAGCTACCGCTCTCTACTCTGTGGTGGAGCTCTGAGGCCCGGGGACTGGGACTGCGCTCTGCCCACCAACCTGTTTCCTGCCAGATAAGAAACAACACCTCCACGGGGCCTGCGTCAACACTCCACTGCCTATCTGCCCCATATGGACTGACATTGTAGTGCATGAACAGATAGGGAATATGAATGGGAAAAATATACACACACACACACACACATTTGATGACTTTGAGCATACAGATCATCTCATGTCAGGCAACTAAGGCGCCATCTAGTGACTTAATAAATGAACTTCAACAGGGCTGATTTATTCACACTATAATCAATTCACATTAAACATTTACATTTTAGTCATTTAGCAGACGCTCTTATCCAGAGCGACTTACACAGTTAGTGAGTGCATACATTTTCATACTGGCCCCCCGTGGGAAACGAACCCACAACCCTGGCGTTGCAAGCGCCATGCTCTACCAACTGAGCTACAGGGGACTACATTGTAAAACACTATCAGTGCTTCGGCCTACTTTGTTCCTCAATGAAACATTTCATCCAGACATAGTGTGGTCCAGGCAGTTTAACAATCAGTTTTACAACATTACTTTGCTTTAAATAATTGCTCTTGTTGGCCCATTTCATGAGCAATTCAAACTGAATGAAGGACACACACCTAAACCATCCTTAACCTGAAGCAGGAGCTGGCCAGCATGGTGGACATAATCGCTTACCAGTCCTACGAGAGAGCTATACGCTAGACACACCCAACTGACCCTCGCCCCCCCCATCCTCAACACACACTCATACACAAGTCAGGGGGCCAGGAGTTAGTCAAGTACGCACTTTTATTATCCCACATCAGAAGGCACTGGAGTGGTTTAGCACACAACCCTACCCTACCACGCTGCATCAGAGAGGTCACGGCAAAGTCACACCAAGGTCAGAGGTCAACTCAGGAGCCACTCACCTGGGGCACGTTCAAGATCACAACAATGATCAGTATCTTTAAACTGATTGGTGTGTAATAACAATGTCCATTGACTTCAATTCATTCCTATTTAGTGATGAGATTGACACAATAAATTCAGTGCAGTTTCTGGTTTAAAACTGTTTCAATGATCCTGAACATCCTGGTCCTAACACTACGGAACGCTGGTCTGCAGCTCCCACTATAAGTTATTATCTTTATCAAACAAGCTTCAGAATGGACTTTAGGTGTACTCATTCATATCAGCTAGTTCGACTGAAGGTCAGATGAATGGTAGGATAAGATAGAGATAGAGAGCCATCATATTCAGCAGTAATCAAGGACCAGGATTAGGAAACACACATCAGATTATTAGCAGTGAGTGTCTCAGAGCAATTACCCAGATTTAACCTTGTAAAGGTATATTCTGTTAGCCTGGTCCCATATCAGTTTGTGCTTAGTTTAGCCAAGTCTTCTGTCATGTCATGACTGTGAGAGTCAGAGGAGTTGGCTAATAAAGCACACACAGATCTGGCAATGTGAAATAGGATCATTTTGGCACATAGGGTATGTTGGAAAAAACAAGGCAATGAGGAGAGAGATGGAGAGTGGCAGGGAGAGATACACAGGCAGCCCAATTCTGATCTTTTTCCCACTATCTGGTCTTTTGACCAATCACATTAGATCCTTTCATGTCAGATCTTTCTCAGAGCTAATCTGATTGGTCAAAAGACCAATTAGTGAAAAAAAGATCAGAATTGGGCTGCCTGTCTAAACGTAGCCATTGTGATGGAGTGAGTCACATTCGTCATACAGGCAGTGCATTGAACAACAGTAGCATGGCAGTGGAGACAGTTGTCTATGCCTTTTCAACATGGAATTCAGCTGACACAATGGGTGAGCACCAGTGAAAGCAATATAATGGCAACTCCACATTTCCTGCAAAGTGGCCTTATTTGTACCTATGGTCTCTGGTGGCTCTGTGGTGAGTGGCCCTAACTGCCAAACCCTCCCTCTTGTCTAAGCTGGTGCCACTCTCTAAAAGTCATCCATTACATCACCTCTCCTAATTAAAATTACCTCTCCTAATTAATTTACTCTCCTTTTATTTAAAAAAAGACAACTTTAAAAGGACATAAATCATTGCTAGTAGAAACAGTACGGAAGCACGAGACGGAAGCACGAGAAGTCTCTTAGCGTGACACTCAAATTAATGTCCGTCAGTCTTTTGTGTCCGGGAAACAACGAGTACTCTGTAGAAAGGTTCCTTTTCATTTCAGAATCCATCGCGGTGGAAAAAGTGGGAGGAGGGCATTCGTTCACCTTTTCATTTTCTACCAATAACAGCCCGGTAGAGCACTTTCTTTCTGAAAGGCAGCCAATCAGAGTAGCATTTATCTGCAGAGGGCCTGAGCCTCTGAGGTGAACGTCCAATCAGTTTCTTGACAAGCTCCTCTTTGTGCAGAGTGGGAGGAGCTTAACGCTACATGGTACTGAATAAAATGTAAAAAAAAAAAGAAAAAAAAAAAAGATATTGTTAGAAAAAAGAATAACGACAATAATATACTTGATTAACCCCTAGAAGAAAAGAAAAACAGTATGACGGTGCATCCTGTGAAAGAAATAAACACTATTTCTGATCTCCAAAAATGTAAACAAAGTCTTATCCTTCCTAAACAAAAGTCATAACTGAGTGGTATTCTCATCTTCCATCCTTCCCTCACTTTCTCCTCAGTCCAAATCCTGCCTCACTGAGCTCAACCGATAGGCTCATTCCTCAGACAACCACCACATCCCATTGGCAGTTAGGCTCTTCCTGCTTCCTGTGTGTGTGTTTGGACAGAGTTCCACCCTCGCGCATAGTCATAGAAACACGTCTCCACTCGGTCATCTGGGCGGCTGCAGGGCACGGTGCGTGTATCCCGACAGCGCGTCCCAGTTCCTCCAGAGGAAGGCGAAGAGGAGTATGAGGAGAAGGGTGGAGAAGGACCGGGAGCGGGTCTTCATTAGGGGGACCACACAGTTGGCCACAGTGGAGACAAACACCAGGAGCACGGCCATGAGGGCCAGGAGGACGTTGATGAGTTTCCCCAGCAGGGTCCGGGCCGTGGCGTTCTCCAGGCCCTCTAGCTGCACCACCTGCTGCTGCTGCTGCTGCAGCTCCATCTTAGAGATACGCGTCTGACACGCCTCCAGAGCTTCCTGCAGGACAGGAGCAAAGAAAAAGGTTAGACATATTAGTACACAATATGGCTACACACAGTAAAGTCAGTAGTGTCTGACAGACAAATAGCAAAGTTCATTACATATAGAACTCTAGCACCACCTACAGCCAAAAGGGGGAAATGTAGGTTAGAGACAAGGCGATAAGCACACGCGCACTCACACACCACAAGAGGAGAGAGATGTGTAATATGATCTGGGTAACAGACACGGAAATGGTCCATTTACACATAAACAAACCCACTGTGGTTATGGTACACAGACATGGTTTTCAGCAACAGTTTATTTTACAATCCTGCTTCAGGTGGCAATGCCCTGGTATTTAATAAGACATTACATTGAAACAATGGTTACTTTTTTGTCACTAACTTGAAAGAACTCAACACAACATCTGTTACATTATGGGGCTCGTTCTTATGGATTCCAATGAAACAACATTTAATTATTAAGTCATTATAGTGTTATTATCTCTCACCCTATAATATATGTGAAATACCCGGTAAATATTAGGGCTGTCAGAGTTAATCATTAAACTCAAATATATTTTTATTTGAGTGCACACATTTTTCCTTCATTTATATTAAATCGCATCGTCTGACAGTGTTCAGAATACACAGAAAACTTCCCAAATACATCATCTATACAGCTAAAAACAACAATGCAATGTAAAAACAAGTTGACATTGAGATTAAAGAAAGTGTGCTTTCTCAATTTACCTAATTTTGCTAACTGTTACTTTAGACAAAATCAAGATGTCAATATTCTTGGAATGTTTATTGTATGAAAAATCTTAAATTACAGCATAATTTGAGCAAATTCAGAATTTGCAATTAATCGTGATTATTCACAGCACATCCTGTGATGAACTCAATTAAATGTTTTAATCGTTTGAAAGCCCTAGTAAATAGTGAACTGTAAAATAACCTGGTACTCGTACACACAGATTAAACAGCACAGGCTTATGTCTGACTGGGTTTGTTCCTCATTCCTCATAACTGTGCAAGGCTTTCTGTTTCTCTTCAGATAAAGTTGTGATTATGAAATGAATCACAGTCATACATTTGTCTGGCTATCTAGTTTGTGTACAGTGTGTGTGTGTGTGTGTGTCTGTGTGTGTGTGTGTGTGTCTGTGTGTGTGTGTGTGTGTGTGTGTGTGTGTGTGTGTGTGTGTGTGTGTGTGTGTGTGTGTGTGTGCATGTATGCATGTCTGTGACTGACCTGTATGTCTCTGGCTCTCTCGTAGGACTGGTAAGCTATCTTCTCCTCCATGCTGGCCAGCTCCTGCTTCAGGTTGAGGATCTCATTCTGGTGGAGCTCTGTCAGATCATTCAGCTGCTCCTCCAGACGCTCACACCTACAGAGACACACACATATAGACACAAACGTTAGTCTAACAGCTCACACAGACATAGATACATACGGATGGACAGACAGACAGACAGACAGACAGACAGACAGACACACGCACGCACGCACGCACGCACGCACGCACCTATGCCCCATAGACAAACACAGGTTCCAGTTTTTCCTGGATAAGAGAATAATGAGCTTTCAGGTGGAATGATACCTGACTGGACTGATGATTATCTGTGAGCTGATTAGCACATGCTTACTCGTCTGCTGATGAGACTGACCAATGGCAGATAATCAGCAGGATGACACAGACCAATCACAAACACTCAGCAGGAGGGAGAGGGAGGACGTGATTGTCTGTGTATGCATGTGTGTGTGTGATTAAGTGAATCACACCACCAGTCTGATCTCATTATGTCTTACCTAACCAGTTTAAAAGTCACATTTTAATAAGATCTACAACTCTGCCCTCTGGTACTGCACGCACACGATACCCACATGCTCTGGTGGTTAATCAGACAATAAAAAGATGAGAATAGAAGCACAACAGGTGAGTCAGAGAGAGGGGAAGGATGGGGGAGTGGAGCAGGGGAAGGATGGGGGGGTGGAGTAGGGGAAGGATGGGGGAGTGGAGGAGGGGAAGGATGGGGGAGTGGAGGGGAAGGATGGGGGAGTGAAGGAGGGGAAGGATGGGGGAGTAGAGGAGGGGAAGGATGGGGAAGTGAAGGAGGGGAAGGATGGGGGAGTGGAGGAGGGGAAGGATGGGGGAGTGGAGTAGGGGAAGGATGGGGGAGGAGGGGAAGGAAGGGGGAGTGGAGGAGGGGAAGGATGGGGGTGGAGGAGGGGAAGTATGGGGAGTGGAGGAGGGGAAGGATGGGGGAGTGGAGGAGGGGAAGGATGGGGGAGTGGAGGAGGGGAAGGATGGGGGGAAGGATGGGGGAGTGGAGGAGGGGAAGGATGGGGAAGTGGAGGAGGGGAAGGATGGGGGAGTGGAGGAGGGGAAGGATGGGGGGAAGGATGGGGGAGTGGAGGAGGGGAAGGATGGGGAAGTGGAGGAGGGGAAGGATGGGGGAGTGGAGGAGGGGAGGCAGGAGGGAAAGGATCTGGGAGTGGAGGAGGGGAAGGATGGGGAAGTGGAGGAGGGGAAGAATGGGGGAGTGGAGGAGGGGAAGGATGGGGGAGTGGAGGAGGGGAAGGATGGGGAATGAAGGAGGGGAAGGATGGGGGAGTGGAGGAGGGGAAGGATGGGGAAGTGAAGGAGGGGAAGGATGGGGGAGTGGAGGAGGGGAGGAAGGAGGGGAAGGATGGGGGAGTGGAGGAGGGGAAGGATGGGGGAGGAGGGGAAGGATGGGGGAGTGGAGGAGGGGAGGCAGGAGGGGAAGGATGGGGAGTGGAGGAGGGGAGGGAGGAGGGGGAAGCTACTGCAGAACACCCTGTACCATCCTAATACTGCTGACTGCACAAAAAACAAAAGGCCAAGCCTACCGGTAAAGTTTCCTCTAGGATTTATACAGGTAGGAGGCTCCATATTCTTAACAATGGTTCAAACACAGTGGTCAATGCTCAGATCATGGTCATCAGCAGAAGACATGCTCAAAGCTCATTCTGCTGGACCTTATTTTTAGCCTGAAAGACAAAAAACACACACATACTATGGTCCCTGATGGACATTTTTGTGCTAATTTTTTTTTTGTCTCCTCGTTACTCAAACCCTATTTTTTCCCCCCTCCTTCCTCATCCCTCTCTTGCCGTCTGTCCCTTATTTCCCGCCATTCAGGAAGAACGCTGGTGGTTTATTTAAAGTGTACAGGCCACACACACACACAGACAAAAACAACAACAGACTGTCTCTGTGTGAACAACCATAGGCAGAAAGCTAAATTAACTCCAAGTAATTTGTGTCCTTCTTTCTTTAACTTTGTCTGTCGGTCCTCCTCCATTAAGTTAATGCTAACTTCTGTCTAGCAACACAAGGCTTATTGTTTGTTTACATCCTCCATTTAAACTCTCCCCATTGATTGATTGGCTTGTGAGGGTCCTCTGTAGCTCAGCTGGTAGAGCACGGTGCTTGTAACGCCAAGGTAGTGGGTTCGAACCCCGGGACCACCCATACACATTTTTATTTTTTATTTTTATGTATGCACGCATGACTGTAAGTCGCTTTGGATAAAAGTGTCTGCTAAATGGCATATTATTATTATATTATTATTATTATTATTATTACATGCATAGTGTCAATGGACCTTGACACCTTTACATCTTAATAAAGCACGTGTCAAACTGATTCCACGAAGGGCCGAGTGTCTGCGGGTTTTCGCTCTACCTTTGTACTTGATTGATGAATTAAGGTCACTAACTCCCCTCACCTGGTTGTCTAGGTCTTAATTGAAAGGAAAACCCAAAAACCTGCAGATACTCGGCACTCCGTGGAATGAATTTGACACCCCTGCCTTAAAGGGTTACTTCAGGATTTTGGCAACGAGGCCCTTTATCTACTTCCGCAAGTCAGATGAAATCGTGGATAAAAATTGTATGTCTCTGTGTCCAGTATGAAGGAAGTTAGAGGTAGTTTCCCGAGCCAATGCTAACTAGCGTTAGCGCAATGACTAGAGCTCTATGGGTATCTGCTAGCATGCTAGTAGATACCCTTAGACTTCCAGTCATTGCGCTAATACTAGTTAGCATTGGCTCGGGATACTACCTTGAACTTCTGTCATACTGGACACAGAGACAAAACAATGGTATCCACAAGTTCATCTGACTCTTTGGATTGCCAAAATCCCAAAGTATCCCTTTAACACCTTAACACCCATTTAATGACATAGAGTAATAGTTTGGGTTATTTTGAGAAAGGCCAAATATATAGTAATACATGTTATTATAGCACAGTTTCTTTGAAACTTAGTAAAATACACTGAATAGATACAATACATTATTGCCTTTCACCAGGGTTCAGTCATGGTTCCCTCCCTATCTATATATATGCTGAGTTTAAATGTGCTGTTCCTTGACTAACATGCCCTGAGATAGCAACACATGCCCTCAGATAGCTCTGTGATAGGACAGGACAAGATCCTTGTGCTCAGGACTGGTTTGCAGCCAAGTGCTTCTTCCTGGTTCCTCCACAGCAGGGACTTTTCCCTGGCCACCTACACTTGGCAGGCTTTTAAGGGAGTTTCAGCGTTTTGATAACAACCCCCCCAATTCTGTTTTTGTAAAAAGTGCCAAATAAATAGACTTGAATGGGACCTCTGTTCCTGTAGTGTCTTTATTAAAGGTTTATGTACATACACCCATACACAAAAATGTATGCACGCATGACTGTAAGTCGCTTTGGATAAAAGCGTATGCTAAATGGCATATTAATTAATTAATAATACACCTCTACACTTTAGTAGTCTAGAGCTGATCTTTCCGTCTAAATGATGTATACTGTCACTAGTTTTACAATTCAGTTTTAAGGGCAATAAAGCTTCGATCTGTCTTTTGTTGATTAGAGTGGGTTTGGTTTCAGTAAAAACACACATGTTGCGATAACCTTTCAAATGTTAACCTTACACATCTCTGTGTGGGGTTTTTCCTACAAGGCTATCTCACGCTCTCGCACTCTCCTTCCATTCTCTCTCTACATATACAGCGTGTAAAGTACAACGATGTATATAAAACCTGGATTGCTGATGCAATGTATTGGCCAATGAGAAGCTTTGAAGCCACCGGTCGGCCTTATTGGCACTCCCCAGTAGAAGTAGTCCTTCATAGGAACGAATGGAATTCTACAGTATTTCAATTAAATGTTTCAAGGACAAAATTATATATATTGAAGTGGGGACAGTAAAATTTGTAATCGCAAAAAATTATACTTTAAGGAAAATGTTTTTACAGTGCCTTCAGAAAGTATTCAGAACCCCTTGACTTTTTCCACATTTTGTTGTTACAGCCTTATTCTAAAATTGATTAAATCTTTTTTAGTCTCTTGGGTATGATACTACAAGCTTGGCACACCTGTATTTGGGGAGTTTCTTCCATTCTTCTCTGCAGATCCTCTCAAGCTCTGTCAGATTGGATGGGGAGCGTTGCTGCACAGCTATTTTCAGGTCTCTCCAGAGATGTTCGATCGGGTTCAAGTCCGGCCTCTGGCTGGGCCACTCAAGGACATTCAGAGACTTGTCCCGATGTCACTCCTGCGTTGTCTTGGCTGTGTGCTTAGGGTCGTTGTCCTGTAGGAAGGTGAACCTTTGCCACAGTCTGAGGTCCTTAGCGCTCTGGAGCAGGTTTTTATTAAGGATTTCTCAGTACTTTGCTCCATTCATCTTTGCCTCGATCCTGACTAGTCTCCCAGTCCCTGCCGCTGAAAAACATCCCCACAGCATGATGCTGCCACCACCATGCTTCACCGTAGGGATGGTGCCAGGCTTCCTCCAGACGTGACACTTGGCATTGAGGCTAAAGAGTTAAATCTTGGTTTCATCAGACCAGAGAATCTTGTTTCTCATGGTCTGAGAGTCATTAGATGCCTTTTGGCAAACTCAAACCAGGCTGTCATGTGCCTTTTACTGAGGAGTGGCTTACGTCTGGCCACTCTACCATAAAATGCCTGATTGGTGGAGTGCTGCAGAGATGGTTGTCCTTCTGGAAGATTCTCCCATCTCCACAGAGGAACTCTAGAGCTCTGTAAGAGTGACCATCGGGTTCTTGGTCACCTCCCTGACCAAGGCCCTTTCCCCCCCGATTGCTCAGTTTGGCAGGGCGGCCAGCTCTAGGAAGAGTCCTAGTGGTTCCAAACTTCTTCCATTTAAGAATGATGGAGGCCACTGTGTTCTTGGGGACCTTCAATGCTGCAGAAATGTTTTGGTACCCTTCCCCAGATCTGTGCCTTGACACAATCCAGTCTTGGAGCTATACGGACAACTCCTTCAACCTCATGGCTTGGTTTTTGCTCTGACATGCACTGTCAACTGTGGAACCTTACATAGACAGGCATGTGCCTTTCCAAATAAAGTCCAATCAATTGAATTGACCACAGGTGGACTCCAATTAAGTTGTAGGAACATCTCAAGGATGATCATAGCAAAGGGTCTGAATACTTATGTACATTTCTAAAAACCTGTTTTTGCTTTGTCATTATGGGGTATTGTGTGTAGATTGCTGAGGAAATTGTTTAATTTAATAAATGTTAGAATAAGGCTGTAACGTAACAAAATGTGGAAAGAAGTAAAGGTGTCTGAATACTTTCCGGAGGCACTGTATATCGTTTTTCTTAGTTTTTTTAAGCTCAAATAATATAATTTTAAAGTATGCATTAAGGTGTCTGTAATATAATAAATGTGGCAAAAACAAATGTAGACATTAATAAATGCATTTCTATAGCTTCCAAAATATTTTTTGCAATGGACGGGGAGTGCCAAGATGGAGGCACAATGGCATCAACACAGCGCCCCCTGTCAGACATCTAGAGTCTATATAAATAATTGGTTAAGTCAGTCCGTCCCTAAATTGTTCGTCCTGCAGGGCCTGCATGATAACTGCATGTCCTCTCCCTCCCTCTCCCTCCCTACCTGAATCGTTCCTCCTGCAGGGCCTGCATGATGACAGTGTAGTCTCTCTGATAGTGACTCTTCAGCCCTTCCAGACTCTCCTCAAGTCTCCCCTGGCCCTCCTGCACCTCCTGCAGCAGCATGTCCAGGCTGGAGCTCTGGCTCCTCTCCAGGGTGTTCCCCTTGGAGCTGGGGGGGCCTCCGGGGGCCCCTGTGGTGCTGTTGGCCCCTGCTGACCCCGATGTAGCGCTGGAGCAGTCATCCTCGCTGCCGTACTTGGGGCTGGACTGCAGGTGGTGGTGCCCTGCGCTGCCCAGAGACCTCCCCCCGGCCCCTGTCAACCCCTCCTCGCCCCCTGACGGGTCATCCAAGGAGTCCTTCAGCCCGGGGATGTTGTCGGCACTGCCCAACTTGTTGCGGAACAGTGAAGCAATCTCCCGGGGCTTTGAGACAACCCCGGCGGCGGCGGAGTGTGTGGCCTGGGAGAAACTGGAGAGGCCTCCCTTGACACTGTCCACTACGCCCTCGCTGAAGCCCGTGACCTTTGCCCCCACGTCCTTCAGGCCCTGCTGCATGTCCCTGAGGACGTCCTTGGGCTGGCGAGGGATGCCGTTGTGCTCCACCTCCCTCAGCTTGCGGTGGTAGTGCTCCAGCTTCCTCTGCAGCTGCTGGATGGTCTGGGCTGACTTCTGGTTCTTCTTCTCAAACACCTGCAGTTATATAGGACACTTATGTGTCTGTTATAGGACACTTATATATACTATCAATATTTATAGCACGTATGCATTTATAGTACACATATATCTCTGCTTGTTACAGAAAATGTAATTGCATAAATCAGCCCTTCTTGCTCAGTGAAATATAACAAGCAAGGAGACTGGTTGACACACACAATGATGATCTGTGCCTGAGCCCAACATCTTGGTGATTTATATTGTAGTCATATATTCGATCATTTAGCAGTGCTGTTATGCAGTAAAAGTTGTCCTGTCTTGTGTATTGTCATTGCATGTTGTTTTGTGCTTTCATATTAAAACGAATATAACTCTGATCATAAAACAATGCTCACCTGTTTGATGCGGGCACTCTGCTGCTTGTCAGCATTGTTGGCCAGTTTGAGGTACTCGGCCACGTTGTCGTCTCTGGCCGTCTGCTCAATCTTGATCTGCTCTGTGAGCTTGAGGATCTTCTGCTGCAGCTGGGCGATAGCCTGCTTGGTGCGCTGGGGGTCTGGGGTGCCATCTTCACCCCCAAGGAACGACCCATCAGCCCCACACAACACGGCCTGGGAGGTCTGAGCCAAGCCACTCACCTCCAACCGCTCAATCTGGAGGAGAGGAAGAGGAAGTTAAAAAAGTGTAAGTTGCATATTGAGGAAGCTCAGTCATTCTTAAGGTTTTGCTGACATGTTGGTCTGAGGAAGAGAGAGACTTCTTCTGTGTCAGCCAGGGAGGCCTCTATAGGTCAGCTCATTCTGAAGTATGTGATTCATGATCGCAATATTTCTACACCATGGGCTCCACCAAAAAAAAAAAAAATAGCTGAAAAATAACCAATTTCCTTCCATATGCCCAGAGCCAATACTGACTGTTTAGCATGGCATGTGGGCTAAAATAGAGAGGAAATCAAACCGTTCTTCTCAGTCAAAAAAGGTTAATCATGAGTGGTGGTGGATAATCATTGAACCTAATCACTAAAGTGTGCCCACTGCACATCACATTTGACAGGATGTTGGATTTGTGATTACAGCATCAACGTTGTTTCACACAGATTAGGTCTACCTGTCTATGTCTGTGGAACACAGACAACCTTTGCTTTTAGGCAATTCCACAGTAACGGTTATTGTTTCCAATCCAAATTGTCAAGAATTTTGCTACGACTGTCTGGGAGTGGTCTGAGTGGGGAGGGGAAAACTGAAAACTAGCTGTTATTGGCAGAGAGGTTTGAAACGCTAATTTACCAGGCATGCCAAAACTCCATCCCACCCAAACAGGCTGAAATACCAGGTGGTCTTTTCAAACAGCTCTTACACTAAAAGGGAATTAGCAGAATTTTCAAAATATTATTCCAACTTCTCATAATGTGGAAATATATATAAAACACAGGAAAATCCGGTTTTTGACTGCATTGGGCCTTTAAAATATATGTCTAACAAAAACCAATGCACAAGGACTACTTTTAACAATTTTTACAGAAAATTCTACAAAACCACATCTACTTGAACAGTGCAGATGCAAAGTTTGGTAACAGAACAGAACAAACCATCATTCTGATATCGAACTTTACATCTGCACTGTTCTTCAAGTAAATGTGGTTTTGTAGAATTTTCTGTGGAAATTGTTAAAAGGAGTCCATATGCTTAGAGTTATGTGGTTGGTTTAACTTTGCAATCATTGGTTTTTGTTTGACATACATTTTAAAGTGAGTCCAGAGTATGAAATATACCGTGACATTCGGGGGAGCCTCTATTTTTTGGGGGGCCTAATAGTAAAGCCATCATTTAATGGTAGAAATGTATAACATTTTAATGTGGCATGAACACAACCAGTCATGTTTTCATCTGATTGTCAAACAAATCACTTCAAAAAGTAGGCCGATTTCAAAGCTGATTGCCATCAAAAACCTTATTCATTCACTTATTCGGTCTCTGCCAAATATCATCTATTGTCTCAGTGAAATAACTGCATCATGAATGACTTCATTACTGGTTAAAGAGACAGAGCACATTTTTATAAAATAAGCTACTTCTATACAAATGTTGTTGATCAGTACAATAAAATAAGTATGTAAGTTGCATATTGTTTGTTATCTGTAGCCCAATGAAACCAGCCAAAACAAGCACAATAATTCAATGCATGCACACACTCCTATTGAATATGCCTTCACCTATATTGTGGATAGGCCTAGGCTACATCTTGATTTACCCAGTTTATCAATAGAGATTTACCATTCAAATAAATGATTGCCATTATGTAATTAGATGGGTAAAAACCAAGTCAAATTGATTGAATTACTGTATAATTGATTCATTAATGCATACATGGCTGTCACTGAAAAAAATGTATGCAATAAAATGCCAATGTAATGATATTGAACCCAAAAGATGCCCAACGATTGAATAGAGCAGTAGCTGAGTTTATCTGTCTGGATCTAGTGCCATTCTGTGACTCTGGCTAATATGCCTTCTTTTTTTGCCGTGGTATCGTTTGGGTATCGTTTTGGTATTGAGTATCGTGATGGTATTGAGTATTGTGATACTAAACCTGGTACCAGTATCGAAGTCAAAATTCTGGTATCCTGACAATACTACATTTTAGTACAGTACACAGTACAGTAAAGAAAAGTAGAATATAGTACAGTACAATACAGTAGAGTACATTAGAGTAAAGTAACACAGTAAAGAAAAGTAAAGTATAGTGTACTGTAACCTACTTGACTCTAATGTACTCTACTGAATTAAACTGTACTGTACTTTATTCTACTGTACTGTACTGTACTTTACTGTACTGAATAAACTCAACTGTCCTGTACCATACCGTACTGCACTCTACTGTGCTCTACTGTACTAAACTGCCGTACTGTAATGTTCAAACTTGTGAAACATAGCCTAGACATCTATGATCTGTTAAGATTTGGATCTGGTCCTCACCGACCAGATCCACTTGTTTGTGGTGGAGCTCATTAGAATAATACCCAGCACACTTTGTAAGTGTTTGTTTTTACATTTACATTTTGGTCATTCAGCATTCTTATCCAGAGTGACTGACAGTCAGTGCATTCAAGTAAGGTAGATAAATAACAATAATTCATAGTCATAGCAAAAAAATTATAATCTGTAACCTTTACTGAGAATGTTATTGTAGTTGAAGTGGTCTGTAACATAAGTGCATGTGCCAAATGGGAGCAATAATAAATATTATGTTGCAATGTTCAGTTGGCGCCTTCTTTCCTATATTATTGTGATATAACCCTTACTTCATTGAGAATGTATGTGCAGTAAAAATGTGTCCATAGAATCAATGACAGAAAAATGCATATTTTCAACATCCAAAAAATACGTATTTTCAACGTTCTTATAAGACGTATTTTCAATATCCGTATGTCTTTTCAAAGTCCATATAAGAGCTTGCTTCGATGTCCAGAAAATACATATTTTCGATGTCCTGAAAATACGTATTTTTTACATCCATTTAAGATATATTGTTTTAATGTCAGTATAAGACATATTTTCGATGTCCAGAAAATAGGTATTTTCGACATCTAGAAAATAGGTCTTCAAGCCTTTCATTCAGCACCTGAAATGCACGCAATGTCAACATCTGGAAAATACGTCTAAAATACGTATTTTCAACTTCATTTTGCTTACTGGGAAGTATTTACACGCCGAAGTTGGGAAATACAAAAACCGTCCAGTTGCTCACCTGCCTGCGCAAATATGATAATTGAGGACAGGCACCACACTGTAATCACGCGATTAAAAGACAAAACCACAGCATCCGGTGTTTTAGTCACCTTCACGAAACTATAATGCGCAGTCTATTGAAACCATGCCACCTGATAGGCTAAATGTAAAAGGACAAGGGACAGGGAAACCACAATCTAATCTATCTCACCTTGGCATTACTCAATCGGAGTACTTGTTCCCAATGCATTTTCCCTTAAATCAGTTTTCATCTGTCCAGCGGCTTCTTTTATAAAATCCCAATGTATCCCGCTCCGAGGCTTTGCCGGTTTCTCACTCCACAACCCTCCAAACTTGTTTTGAAAGTTGAAGTGTACCTGAAACTGGCTATCCTCCTCTCCCCGACGATCCTCCCCCTCTCCCCCGCACTCTACTCTCCCACTGCGAGACACAAGTGACATCATCCTCCAATCCCGCCTCGAACCAAGTGCAAGCGGTGCTCAAACGTCAACAATTATCCGCTCGTGTCCCGATTATAGTGTTCAAAAACAGGACTTTAGTCAGACATATCAACCTGCCCTCGATCCGATTGTTCATGTTTATTTACATCAAACAACTTGGTAAATTCAGGTGCATAGAGGGAAAAAAAGTCAATGTTTGAGTTGAACAAAATGATTTTATGTCTCAAGATAAATATGAATGGCTATGAGGGGGACAAAATGCATTCCTTATTTGAACAAGGTATCCTAGCCTAGCTTCACTATTCGTTTTTATCTCAAGATTGTCTTTTTTACTGTCACATTATAATATTAAATAATATCCGCCACATCAGTTTGCGGAAGATTGATTGCTCAATCTCAGGGGCAAAGACAACACTTGCACAATGCAAATTGTTTTTCAGAAAAAAACATAGGATGTTCTCCAAAAAAGGGAAAAAGGGAAATGTTGCTCATTTACAGAAACAACCCCCTGGAGCTATAACTATTTATATAAAACCCCACCTTAATCTGGGTTTAATCGTTCCATTCTGAAAACATTAGATACAACAGCCATTCATTCAGGGAGGAGGAGAAACTGACCAACAGAGTGCAGAGGGCAGAACAATGCATGGCTGGCTGGGTGTGGAAATGAGATCGTATCAAATCTCTGCCTCTCTCTCTGTGCCAAGCTGCCGCTGAAGAGACGTGTCAGCGGGGCAAATATACCGCACGAACACCCACACCCACAACAACAACAAAGTGTGAAAAAGCCACCTGTGGAGTGACGTCGATGCCCATGCCTTTGACCAGGTGCATTTCAGATGCCAAGAGCATTTTTCGTTTTAACATGTTACGGCTACATGAATCACCAGTGGCGGGAATCGGAAGCGACTCGTGACAGCTGAACTGTGATGTGTCAGAGGATCAGTCTCACTGAGCCTATAGGTCAGGGTTCTCCAACTGGCGAGGACTTTATTTGGCCCCCCAAGTTTTCTGAAAATAATAATGATAATAATAATAATAGTTGGTAATAAAAAACACCAGCAAATCCGCTCCAAGTGATTTACATTTTGGAAATCTGTTCCAAAGTTTCCCCACGCATAATCAAATCAAATCAAATCTTATTTGCCACATGCGCGAATACAACAGGTGTAGACATTACCGTGAAATGCTTACTTACAGCCCTTAACGAACAATGCATTTATTTCTTAATAAAAAAGTAAAATAAAACAACAACAACAAAAAAGTGTTGAGAAAAAAAGAGCAGAAGTTAAATAAAATAACAGTAGGGAGGCTATATACAGGGGGGTACCGGTGCAGAGTCAATGTGCGGGGGCACAGGCTAGTTGAGGTAGTTGAGGAAATATGTACATGTGGGTAGAGTTAAAGTGACTATGCATAAATCATTAACAGAGTAGCAGCAGCGTAAAAAGATGGGGTGGGGGAGCAAGTAGTCCGGGTAGCCATGATTAGATGTTCAGGACTCTTATGGCTTGTGGGTAGAAGCTGTTGAGAAGCCTTTTGGACCTAGACTTGGCACTCCGGTACCGCTTGCCGTGCGGTAGCAGAGAGAACAGTCTATGACTAGGGTGGCTGGAATCTTTGACAATTTTGAGGGCCTTCCTCTGACACCGCCTGGTATAGAGGTCCTGGATGGCAGGTAGCTTGGCCCCAGTGATGTACTGGGCCGTACGCACTACCCTCTGTAGTGCCTTGCGGTCAGAGGCCGAGGAGTTGCCATACCTGGCGGTGATGCAACCAGTCAGGATGCTCTCGATGGTGCAGCTGTATAACTTTTTGAGGATCTGAGGACCCATGACAAATCTTTTCAGTCTCCTGAGGGGGAATAGGCTTTGTCGTGCCCTCTTCACGACTGTCTTGGTGTGTTTGGACCATGATAGTTCGTTGGTGATGTGGACACCAAGGAACTTGAAGCTCTCAACCTGTTCCACTACAGCCCCGTCGATGAGAATGGGGGAATGCTCAGTCCTCTTTTTTTCCCTGTAGTCCACAATCATCTCCTTTGTCTTGGTCACGTTGAGGGAGAGGTTGTTATCCTGACACCACACGGCCAGGTCTCATTGTTGTCGGTGATCAGGCCTACCACTGTTGTGTCGTCGGCAAACTTAATGATGGTGTTGGAGTCGTGCCTGGCCATGCAGTCATGGGTGAACAGGGAGTACAGGAGGGGACTGAGCACGCACCCCTGAGGGGCCCCCGTGTTGAGGATCAGCATGGCAGATGTGTTGTTACCTACCCTTACCACCTGGGGGCGCCCGTCAGGAAGTCCAGGATCCAGTTGCAGAGGGAGGTGTTTAGTCCCAGCATCCTTAGCTTAGTGATGAGCTTTGAGGGCACTATGGTGTTGAACGCTGAGCTGTAGTCAATGAATAGCATTCTCACATAGGTGTTCCTCTTGTCCAGGTGGGAAAGGGCAGTGTAGAGTGCAATAGAGATTGCATCATCTGTGGATCTGTTGGGGCGGTATGCAAATTGGAGTGGGTCTAGGGCTTCTGGGATAATGGTGTTGATGTGAGCCATGACCAGCCTTTCAAAGCACTTCATGGTTACAGATGTCAGTGCTACGGGTCGGTAGTCATTTAGGCAGGTTATCTTGGTGTCCTTGGGCACGGGGACTATGGTGGTCTGCTTGAAACATGTTGGTATTACAGACTCAGTCAGGGACATGTTGAAAATGTCGGTGAAAACACTTGCCAGTTGGTCAGCACATGCTCGGAGTACACGTCCTGGTAATCCGTTGTCACGGTTTCGGCCGAGGCTGCTCCTCCTCCTGGTTCGGGCAGGCTTCGGCGGTCGTCGTCCCCGGAGTACTAGCTGCCACCGATCTATGTTTCATGTTCGTTTGGTTTTGTCTTGATGTTGTACACCTGTGTCATGTTAGTCCTCGTTAGTGTCCTATTTAGTTCTCGTTGTGTGTGTTTGTCTTTGTGTGTGATTGCTCTTCTGTTTTTGGTGTTGGAGCTACGTACTTCCCTCCAGTGTTTTGGAGAGGTTTTCGCACATGTTAGTGCGCCGTTTGTTTGACGCCTGTGTGCGCCGTTATTTCGCCTTCGGGCTGATTGTGCTTATTTTCTACGTGAATATTGCACTAAAGTCTTTTGGACTGAGCTTCTGCGTCCTGCGCTTGATTCATGCACCACACCCACCTTCAGCACCCCTTGACATCCGTCTGGCCCTGCGGCCTTGTGAATGTTGACCTGCTTAAAAGTCTTACTCACATCGGCTATGGAGAGCGTGATCACATAGTCATCCGGAACAGCTGGTGCTCTCATGTATGCTTCGGTGTTGCTTGCCTCGAAGCGAGCATAGAAGTGGTTTAGCTCGTCTGGTAGGCTTGTGTCACTGGGCAGCTCGCGGCTGTGCTTCCCTTTGTAGTCTGTAATAGTTTTCAAGCCCTGCCACATCCGACGAGCGTCAGAGCTGATGTAGTACGATTCAATCTTAGTCCTGTATTGACTCTTTGCCAGTTTGATGGTTCGTCGGAGGGCATAGCGGGATTGCTTATAAGCGTCCGGGTTAGAGTCCCGCTCCTTGAAAGTGCCGCTCCTTGTGGGGACGACGTCATCGATGCACTTATTGATGAAGCCAGTGACTGATGTGGTGTACTCCTCAATGCTATCTGAAGAATCCCGGAACGTGTTCCAGTCTGTGCTAGCAAAACAGTCCTGTAGCTTAGCATCTGCGTCACCTGACCACTTTTTTATTAACCGAGTCACTGGTGCTTCCTGCTTTAGTTTTTGCTTATAAGCAGGAATCAGGAGGATAGAGTTATGGTCCGAATTATTATTATTATTATTATTTTTTTTTTTTTTTACTTTTATTTAACTAGGCAAGTCAGTTAAGAACAAATTCTTATTTTCAATGACGGCCTACCCCGGCCAAACCCGGACGACGCTGGGCCAATTGTGCGCCGCCCTATGGGACTCCCAATCACAGCCGGATTGTGACACAGCCTGGAATCAAACCAGGGTCTGTAGTGACGCCTCTAGCACTGAGATGCAGTGCCTTAGACCGCTGTGCCACTCGGAGGGCGAAGGAGGGCGAGGGAGAGCTTTGTATGCGTCTCTGTGTGTGGAGTAAAGGTGGTCTAGAGTTTTTTCCCTCTGGTTGCACATTTAATAGAGATAGATATATGTGATCATATACAAATGTAAGCAAGGTTTGAAATTATTATGTTTTAGTCAAATATTATATCTGAAAAAATAAACCCGCAGCTGAATCTAGTTGATGATCCCTGCTATAGGCAGGCCTTCAGCAGCCTATTGGTCGCGATTACTCAGATAGGTAACTAAACCAATTATAAATTGTGAAATCTTATGATAATTACTTAATGGCCCAAGAAGAAAACAAGAATGTTGTTAGGAGGACAGCAATTCTACTCATTTTGCCATGGGGCATAGATACATTTTTGCAGTTTTAAAGCTAATTTCCTGCCATTCTAAACATTTTGCAATGACTTATGCCATGTTAATTATATCTGAGTGAGAGTGACTTATAAAATCAATGAGGGCCCCCTGGAGGTCAGGGCCCCTGGGCACATGCCATGTGTGCCTGCTCAGTATTCAACCATGATTACTACAAGTTTAGATAACTGGCTAGACTAACTTACCAATGTAAAAATTGTTAGCTGACATGGTTAATTGAGTGACTGTCAGTGACTGACAAAACAAGAGAAAAACTGCTGATGCACAACCAAATTTTGAACTTACACCTTGTGTATTCTACTATTCTAACTCTCAACAGTAAGTTTAGACCCGACTGAGTTCCTAAGCTTATTGTCGCTTATGCCTGGAGCCAGCCCTGAGCTGAAGTCAAAAGTCCCAATTGACGAGTTACGGCACCGACTGACAAGGATATGAATCAGAGAATGAGAAAAGCACACTTTTCTGCTGTGTGTGTAGAGTAGGGCAGCCATGGCATCGAATGTTACATTTAACGCATTTGACTGGCACCACATATCCACTTGTTGTTAGACGTTGACTAGTGACCTGGGTAGGGGCATTTTATGAGTCAATGTTACAATAACGCATATACTTACATGATGTGTTCTGGTGAGAATCCATAGGCCTTTATCTAGATCATCCATTTGTCCAATATCCATTATGAACACCTTTGATGCTACATAAGTTCACTGCTGCATCTCACCAACTACTCCACTCATCATTCTTAGCCATCTGGAATATGATTACAAGGCCCAAGCTTATCATATACCTCACAGTACAGTGGCCCCCCTCTATAACATAGGCTACTAGTGCGTCATCAATGATAAGACTTGGCTACATCTCTTTAACTGCAGATGTCACAGGTTAATTGTGGCCTTGGAAACGGCCTACTAAAATAGCTGACCGTGAGATAGATAAAGGAGGGAGGCCAAGCAATGGTTGAGTCAGCTGACCACGGTGAACCTAGAGTGCCCTGCAAAGCAATGCAGAGATACAAGCTTCCCTATGATAAGGAAGAGCTCAGAGACACTCACAGACTGGCACAGGAGTAATCATCCACTCCCATAAACCTGGCCTAAAATGCACACTAAGCAAGACTATATAGACGCACGCAGCTCTCTCACTCTCTCTCTCACACACACACACACACACACACACACACACACACACACACACACACACACACACACACACACACACACACACACACACACACACACACACACACACACACACACACACACACACACACACACACCAGAAAGAGGAGCATGATAATCTGTCATTGTTCCATAATGCCCCTCTCATCTATCTGAGAGTATTACCTACCTTTCATCTTGATAAACAATGTATGAGCTAGAAGGGAGGACAGACACTAATAAGGGCTTTATAAAAGCAGATTCCTCCAATGCCCTAGAGATCCACACCAACTCTGAACACGTTACCATGGTGACAGTGTTCCGTCTGATCCACAGAAGCAAGGGGGTCAAAGGTTATGAAGCTAATCTGGCGTGTGAAGTTCAGTCATTTAGACATGATCCGAGTCTGAGCCAACATCTCCTCAGAGAGCGGAAGGAAGGGAGAGAGAGAAAGAGAAAGAGAGAGAGCTAGAGAGATGTTCTTGGCCACGGAGAAAATATACTCACTCTAAACTCAATACAACTGTGACGAGCACACCTTACTGTTTACACCTAGACGGAGCATATCTCTGTCTGTATACAGTACACATGCACAGAGCAAAGTTTATCCCTGACTGCCTCATAGGTTCCAATATGATATACTGTACATGATATGGTGTGATATACATTGGACCTATTTATTCCCTGTACCCCTGGCTCTAACTCGTCAGCCATAAGTCGATTCCTTATCAGTGCACATACCAGTAAGTGGGTAAGTGCAAAAATGTAAGTGAATTGCAGTTCACCATTTCACGTGCATTATCTGCACTCTTAGAAAAAAAGGTTCCAAAAGGGTTCTTCGGCTGTCCCCATAGGAGAACCCTTTTGGGTTCCATGTAGAACCCTCTGTAGAAGGGGTTCTACATGGAACCCAAAAGGGTTCTACCTGCAAACAAAAATGGTTCTTCAAAGGGTTCTCTTATGGGGACAGCCGAATAACCCTTTAAAGTTCTTGATAGCACCTTTTTTCTAAGAGTGTCTAATGGCTCTGGCTATCTGCAGGCTCAAGTTTAGTGCATTATATCAGGAGTTGACTGAGGTATCACCTCATCAGGTGGATGACAGTTCTCTGAAAGGTGGAATAGGATATGTTCTAATGACAAGAGGAGAGGTGAAGAGTGGAACAGAACAGAAGAGTTTCTCCAGAGCATACAGTAACGTGACGCCAGAAGAATATTGTACGTTCGCTGCATGTGAGATTGTGAGGGAAACCCAAGGAGAGAACACAGGATACCCCCAGGCTCTCAGTGGAAATTAGAAACATGGTACAGTAACTAACAAGGTAAAACTCTGTTAATTACCCTGACGCTCAAACCCACACGCACACTCAATAACCTGACTGCTAAATAGAGTGAAAGAGAGAGAGCAAGAGTGAGAGAGAGAGAGAGAGACTAGTCTTGTGGCTTCATTTTAGGTCAACAATGTTGACATTTCAAACAGTTTAAGCCCACGTGTAAAGTTGGCCAAAGTCATGCTGTAATACTGTTTATTCTAAATATATACAGTGAGGGAAGAAAGTATTTGATCCCCTGCTGATTTTGTACGTTTGCCCACTGACAAAGACATGATCAGTCTATAATTTTAATGGTAGGTTTATTTGAACAGTGAGAGACAGAATAACAACAAAAAAATCCAGGAAGTATTTGACCCCTCTGCAAAACATGACTTAGTACTTGTTGGCAAAACCCTTGTTGGCAATCACAGAGGTCAGACGTTTCTTGTAGTTGGCCACCAGGTTTGCACACATCTCAGGAGGGATTTTGTCCCACTCCTCTTTGTAGATCTTCTCCAAGTCATTAAGGTTTCGAGGTTGACGTTTGGCAACTCGAACCTTCAGCTCCCTCCACAGATTTTCTATGGGATTAAGGTCTGGAGACTGGCTAGGCCACTCCAGGACCTTAATGTGCTTCTTCTTGAGCCACTCCTTTGTTGCCTTGGCCATGTGTTTTGGGTCATTGTCATGCTGGAATACCCATCCACGACCCATTTTCAATGCTGAGGGAAGGAGGTTCTCACCCAAGATTTGATCGTCCCTTTGATGCAGTGAAGTTGTCCTGTCCCCTTAGCAGAAAAACACCCCCAAAGCATAATGTTTCCACCTCCATGTTTGACGGTGGGGATGGTGTTCTTGGGGTCATAGGCAGCATTCCTCCTCCTCCAAACACGGCGAGTTGAGTTGATGCCAAAGAGCTCCATTTTGGTCTCATCTGACCACAACACTTTCACCCAGTTCTCCTCTGAATCATTCAGATGTTCATTGGCAAACTTCAGACAGGCCTGTATATGTGCTTTCTTGAGCAGGGGGACCTTGCGGGCGCTGCAGGATTTCAGTCCTTCACGGCGTAGTGTGTTACCAATTGTTTTCTTGGTGACTATGGTCCCAGCTTCCTTGAGATCATTGACAAGATCCTCCCGTGTAGTTCTGGGCTGATTCCTCACCGTTCTCATGATCATTGCAACTCCACAAGGTGAAATCTTGCATGGAGCCCCAGGCCGAGGGAGATTGACAGTTCTTTTGTGTTTCTTCCATTTGCGAATAATCGCACCAACTGTTGTCACCTTCTCACCAAGCTGCTTGGCGATGGTCTTGTAGCCCATTCCAGCCTTGTGTAGGTCTACAATCCTGTCCCTGACATCCTTGGAGAGCTCTTTGGTCTTGGCCATGGTGGAGAGTTTGGAATCTGATTGATTGATTGCTTCTGTGGACAGGTGTCTTTTATACAGGTAACAAACTGAGATTAGGAGCACTCCCTTTAAGAGTGTGCTCCTAATCTCAGCTCGTTACCTGTATAAAAGACACCTGGGAGCCAGAAATCTTTCTGATTGAGAGGGGGTCAAATACTTATTTCCCTCATTAAAATGCAAATCAATTTATAACATTTTTGACATGCGTTTTTTAGGATTTTTTTGTTGTTATTCTGTCTCTCACTGTTCAAATAAACCTACCATTAAAATTATAGACTGAACATTTCTTTGTCAGTGGGCAAACGTACAAAATCAGCAGGGGATCAAATACATTTTTCCCTCACTGTATATGCAGTAGAATTACATAAGTGATCTTTATTCAAGCCTCATGACCCAGTGCTAAACATAACAGAAGAAAACCCAACTTCATATCCATACCTTAACAAGGATTTCACATTCACATGATTATGCAAGATCTACACTTGATTCACATTCTTTCTCTACACATCTAGACTTCAACCAAACTTCAACTAAATTAAATCTCCAGAACCCACCACGTCACAGATCGGAATCAGAAATGTATTGACATTTTCCACAGTGTTGATAGGAATGTGTCTTGGTGTAGATAACCCGGGTCATGTGACAGGGGAGGTTTGAGGAGGGGGAAGAGAGAGAGGAGAATAGTAAGAGGAGAGGAGAGGTGAGAGAGGGCAGAGGGCAGAGGAAAGAGGAAAGATGAGAGTATTACTTCTATAACAGGATGATGAGCCCACCAGTGAACCACTTACTGTAAGAGACGGTCCTGACCTGCGGGGTCGGTATGTGGTCTTACCACGTGTGGTGTGTGTTTTATAAACATTAGTGTTGTAAGTGTGTGGCTGTGTATGTGCGTGTGAGTGTCGGATTAGGGCCTTTCCCAGGCCTGTGGTGGATCTTGGTAAGCCAGTCCTGGTTTCTAAGGGTGCTAACCGGCTTTGCCTGGATCAGTAGCTGTTACACAACCAACCAGTCCCTGGACAAACAGGCACACCCTGTTAGGGAGGCTGGGGGGACCCCCGCCCCACAGATTAACATTAATCTCACTAGTATCTGGTTGACCTGCCTGACGAACACCAGGGAAGACCCCTAATGGCTTCTGGGTCATTTACATCTTAGTCATTTAGCAGACGCTCTTATCCAGAGTGACTTGCAATTAGTGCATTCCATCTTAAGATAGCTAGGTGGGACAACCACATATCACACCTTGGGACCTCCCAAAAGGGTGGGACGGCCAAGAGACCAGAGGTGGCAGAACAGAGTACTCTGGTTGGGATGTAGTGTTTGAGCATAGCCTGAAGGCAGTTCCCCTTGCTGTTCTGTAGGCAAGCACCAGGGTCTTGAAGAAGGTTGAACATCAGGTGGCCTGCGGCGTTCTGGATAAGTTGCAGGGGTTTGATGGTACAAGCGGGGAGCCCAGCCAACAAAGAGTTGCAGTAGTCTAGACGGGAGTGTTCATCTCCAGATCCACCCCATGTCAGATATTTACTCATCTGGGGCCTCATTTATCCATATTGCCTAGAAACTATTCTAAAATACTACTTACAAATGGAATTTAGAATGTTCGCACACATAGAAAAAGTGTGATTTATCAAACAATCCTACAACCGTCATACACACCGGTAGGAGATAACCATTGATAAATATCAGTTGTTCTCAGCCTCAGTGCTCGTGCACGACCTTGGCTATTTGAATTCCAAAACACCCCTAATTAACCATATATGGTCAAAATCATCCCTTTAAAGCCTGTGGGAATATACAACTTCGTACCATGAAATACAATGCTGCAACCAAAAAAAGCAAAGATTTTTTTTTTAACGAGATTTATATAGAGGTGCTAGTGTCAGAGATTGAGTACAACCAAAATGTTTTATTTGGCTCGCTCAGTTGTGACTTGACTAGTAAAAATAAAAACATAGCTACCTAGAGAGGACCATTAGGAGAATTCAAGTTGCTTTAGGAATGGCAAATATACTTCAATTGAGTAGGCAACGCTCACCAATAAGCCATCCATCCTCAACAGCTCCCTCTTGTACACTCTTAGAAAGAAAGGGTTCCAAAAGGGTTCTTCGGCTGTCCCCATAGAATAACTATTTTTGGCTCCAGGTAGAACACTTTTTGGTTCCAGGTAGAACCCTTTTGGGTTCCATGTAGAACCCTCTGTGGAAAGGGTTCTACATGGAACCAAAAAGGGTTTTTACCTGGAACCAAAAAGGGTTTTTACCTGGAACCAAAAGTGTTCTACCTGGAACCAAATAGAGTTATTCAAAGGGCCCCGTGTAGCTCAGTTGGTAGAGCATGGCGTTTGCAACGCCAGGGTTGTGGGTTCGATTCCCACGGGGGGCCAGTATGAAAAATGTATGCACTCACTAACTGTAAGTCGCTCTGGATAAGAGCGTCTGCTAAATGACGAAAATGTAAATGTAGTCCTGAGGGTGGTCTTTACCTCACATTACATTTCCATGTTCTTTAGTCCTGCTTCCCATATTTGTTAGTTTTTATGTCCATATGTTTGTGTGTGCTAATGAGACATTCAACACATACTGGTGTATCTGATAACCCTGTATTTTTAAACAATATTTAGGGGGTAGATCAGCTTTAATATTGCAGATAGATTGTAGCTTCCATCAATGTAATTGTCTGCATCTGATAATCCTGTTAAATGAACATAATCCTCTGGGTTGCCATAGAAACCCATCTTTAATTACAGTATGATTTATCCAGCTGAAACTTGATCACTCAGTGATGACACCAAACACTACACAACAAATAAACTCTGTCCTCCTAACTGTTCTTGTAAATAGTTCTGTGAATGTGGGTCTACTCAGAGAGATCACAGATCTGATAGAACTGATTAGAGTGACAAGACTGATGACCCTGGAACAGAGACATATATGGTAGTGAGTTACATCCTGGAGTACCATCCACTCTACAGTCACACCCCGTGTATGTGTGTATGTGTGTGTGTGTGTGTGTGTGTGTGTGTGTGTGTGTGTGTGTGTGTGTGTGTGTGTGTGTGTGTGTGTGTGTGTGTGTGTGTGTGTGTGTGTGAGTGTGAGTGTGAGTGTGTGTGTGTCCAGACCTCTGGACACCTGAATTAAGCCTAGATAGAAAATCAGAGCATGTGAGTGTTCCATGTCAAAATGATCTTAATAAATAATTTAGCAGTATAATGTACACAGCAGACCTTACAGTGCAGGGCTATTCTAGGACTAGGGAGATTTTACTGCATAGCTCACCATGAGTTGGCAGACTGGGAGACACTGTATTGGGCTAAGGATCTGGAATTCCCCTCTCTAGGGCAGTGCAAGCCAAACCTATCACCACAAGTTCCCAATGCTTCTCCTCTCCTGTTCGCCACTCCCTCAGTCTTCATGACTCTCCTCCTCTCTTCCCCTCCTCTCCTCCTCTCTTCTCCTCTCTTCTTCTCTTCTCTCCTCCTCTCCTCTCCTCTCCTCTCCTCTCCTCTCCTCTCCTCTCCTCTCCTCTCCTCTCCTCTCCTCTCCTCTCCTCTCCTCTCCTGATGTTCTTAGTTCCCACCCAGCCCTGCCAAATTAAGCAGCTCTGATATTGAGGAAAGCCAGTTTTTAATGGAAATCCGTTTTTTTGTGCCTTTAAGGGGTTCCAATCGGACAACAATGAGGTCCATTCAATAGCTAGAGACAATTACATAACTCTAAGTGACGCTGGGCAAGCAGCGATTTACACACACACACACACACACACACACATCAAGCTTGCCAGCAGCTAACTTTTGTTGTGTGGAGGAATTCAGAGGGTCTGGGAGAAAAGCCTGTTGTGTCCGCTTCCAACAGGAAAAAAACACACAAGACTAATCTAAACTAAACTGGGAGCCTGTTGAAACGCTATGGCTTTCCCCAGCCCAGCCATCACAACATGACGTCAAAACAAAGTCCTCTCAAAGCCTCTCAGTACAGGCCCCTGGTCTCTTACTGCAACTCACATCTTTTAAATCAAATGCCCTGTTATGGTTTCAACATGGGTGTGTACTGGTTCATGTAATGCAAGGACATTTTGACAAATTGTAGATAGATTAACACTCATAGATGCTGTATATGGAGGGATACACACATGGATGTGAACACATGTATATATAATGAAAGACACCATTTAGAGATGTACGTGCACATGCTGTGAGGTCCAACATAGATTAATACACACACAGGCACACGCTGTATACAGGTAGAGACTCACGGTTGTGGGGGAGGGAGGTGGATAGGGGTCAGCAGTTACCAGGTTGAGGATGACGTCCATGATGGGGGGGGTGCATGGAGCCTCACACAGCCTCATCGACACCTCAGAGGGATGGGAGGCATCTGTCTGTCAGTCTGTCCCATAGGAAATGGCCACAGCAGGGAGGAGGAGTAGTGAGCAAAGGTTCCACTCATCACATTAGACACACTCACTGACTGGTCCTCTTGGAACAAAGTCCACTTCACACAGGGAATAAAAAAAGAGGGTCTAAGGTCCACTAGACAAAGTCTGTGAATAACCACTGTAGAAGCCAATGGAATGTATCAAGGCTGAATATCTGCCACAGTATAAGATCCACTGAGGCAGAGTCCACTGTCCAGCACAGGGCCTTCTTCAGAAGCAGGGTCCACTGTTCAACCAGTCCATCCAACATCAGACCCCACTTTCAGACAGAGACCGAAATCCAGAGACCACAGTCAACACTGAGTCCACAGCCCTAGGAGACCCTGCTATCAGCCTGTCCAGCTAGCAGCCTGAGAGACTGATAGAGCAGCAGCTCTGCTGAGTCCATGCTTCACTGATCACACACTCTACGGAGCAGAGAGAGTCCAGCTAACGCTAAGCCTATGGAGCACACACACGCACACACACGCTTCAGCGAGCACAACACCATAGGGCACAGCACTCCTGGAAGAACAAGGACTCCTCGCAGTGTCGGGTGGTCCTGATGCCGGCTCGGAATGACAAGAAGTGACAGTTGAACTGAATAAAGTTGACTGCAGTTTGAATGCAGGGTTAACTGAAGGAAGGACTGACAGAAGATGGAACGTAGGGTTAACCGAAGGAAGAGTTGACTGCAGTTTGAACGCAGGGTTACGTTTTCTCAGAGTCCACAGGGTGTAAAATCTACTGAGTGAGAAAGAGAGAGAAAGACAGACCCTGAGGACGGATGTGAGGGGATCGAGGGAGCAGGGAGAAGAAAAGAGCCCTCCAGGAGCTGTCAGTGTGTGTGAGCGAAAGAACAAGAGGGAGGGAGAGAGGGAAGTGAGAGGGGGAGCGAGCGAACAGGGAAGGGGGGAAGAGGGAAAGTATTTTCTTCCGTCACAGTTTTTGGGCCAGTGAAATTCCACAGTTGGCTATCTGATGGAGAAAACATCTCATAAGGGTAGAAACAAACTGTCAAGCCCGAGCCAATTATCTTCCACAGCTTGAATCACAGCCAATGAGCACTGACGGCAAGCACACTGAAACCAACCACCTCACATAGCCTGCATACCCCAACCAATGAGCTTTGATTAAACTCAACTCTCAGCCAATCAACTCTCACAGCCAGAACGCCCTGCTTTCATTTGAACACATCTCTTAGCCAATCACCTGCCTGAAATCCCAATTAGCATTGCATCAGAAGCCTATGATCTCATCTCTGTTCCTACTGGCTACTGCCACTGGGCCTGATGTCACTCACCACACATCCACATTCCACATACTGTAGAAAACATGATGTCACAGTCCTAAACAAAACCAGTGTTGTTCATTTGGTTTAAGATGACTAGGTTTTCCATCTGAGGAAACAGAATCAGTTTTAGCTGAAAAACAGCTACACCATAAACCACTTTTCAGATTATACGGTCATATGACCAACGAGACTGTAATGCAGAAGTGTGTGTGTGTTTGTATACCAACTGCTCACAACCAATTAGGGGGAGAAGCGAAGCGGGCACGTAGGGGGGTAAAGCAGGAGGAGGGCTGCCAAAGAGCCTCTGTACAGACATGAATTGAGGGAGGGAGAGGAGGATGGAGAGAGAAGGAGAAGGGAGGGTAGAGGGGATTAATAAAGGCTTTAATGAGGGACTGTGGGGAGGGAGGAAGGGAGGGATAGAGGGACCCACACCCAGAGAGAGAGAGGGGGGCTAGAGTTTAGGGGAAAGGCGGCTTACATAAGAGTAGGCCTCAGTCATTCTGAGGGTTCTGGGAGAGAGTGTGTGTGTGTGTGTGTGTGTGTGTGTGTGTGTGTGTGTGTGTGTGTGTGTGTGTGTGTGTGTGTGTGTGTCCAACCGACTCAACTCAAATTCCTCTAATGAATGAAAGTGGGCACATGGCTGCTTGCAGGTTTTATAAATCAACCCCCTGCACTGTTACCAAAGACACAGACAGGCCTATTGTCAAACTGCCATCACTAAAGCAATATTCTCTTTATCTGCTATCCACTGTCAAAGACGGCCATTCATTCAAGCCTCTGAAGTGGGCATTTCCATTTAAAAGGACCCATGAGCACCAAAATATTAAGTTCATAAGAGCATGTCAAATTGGGCGTCAAATGAAAGCTAAGAGTTCATTTTTTTATTTTTTTTTATTAAGGCATATATATATTTTCAACCATTTTGCATTCTAAAAATGTGCAATAAGCAAATGCTTTGATTGGAAAAGGGGTCTTAGACAACATCTACCAGAAAAAGTCTTAAAAGTTATTAGATACAGTGGGGAAAAAAAGTATTTAGTCAGCCACCAATTGTGCAAGTTCTCCCACTTAAAAAGATGAGAGAGGCCTGTCATTTTCATCATAGGTACACGTCAACTATGACAGACAAAATGAGGGAAAAAAATCCAGAAAATCACATTGTAGGATTTTTAATGAATTTATTTGCAAATTATGGTGGAAAATAAGTATTTGGTCAATAACAAAAGTTTCTCAATACTTTGTTATATACCCTTTGTTGGCAATGACACAGGTCAAACGTTTTCACACACTTTTGCTGGTATTTTGGCCCATTCCTCCATGCAGATCTCCTCTAGAGCAGTGATGTTTTGGGGCTGTCGCTGGGCAACACGGACTTTCAACTCCCTCCAAAGATTTTCTATGGGGTTGAGATCTGGAGACTGGCTAGGCCACTCCAGGACCTTGAAATGCTTCTTACGAAGCCACTCCTTCGTTGCCCGGGCGGTGTGTTTGGGATCATTGTCATGCTGAAAGACCCAGCCATGTTTCATCTTCAATGCCCTTGCTGATGGAAGGAGGTTTTCACTCAAAATCTCACGATACATGGCCCCATTCATTCTTTCCATACATCAAAACACAATAATGTTGAAGAGCCCAGCCAACTAATATCAACACTTATATTTCGTTTTGGAGAAACTATTTGCCTTCTGTAAATTTAAGAAACATTGCCTTGTGCCTTGTAATTCCATTACCAAAAACCCACATATATTTAATATATTTTCTAATTTCTCTCCCTCATGTGGAGGGAGGATAAGGAAAGTTCACAGAACTAAAAAAGTAAAGATGGACCTATCAAATAGCTGTAGTGTTTTTACTGATATCAAATTTTTTATGAATTATTAAGGGATTAAAACTAACGAAATCGGTAACGGAATTACAGAAAATTACTGCAGTTGAATTGGCTACAATGGGAAATCATAGTAGTCACAAACCACAGTTGGGTAACTTGCTACTGTCCTCCCTTCCACTGGCATACTGCTATGTTCAGCTCATAACTGTTTTCTTTCTCTTTCTGTCGTCTGGTGGTCAAAGCAAGACTGTGACAACAGTCTGGAAAACCCCTCCATCTCACTCTCCATCTCTCTCTCTCTCCCACTCTCTCTCTCTCTCCAATTAATGTCACCTCTCCCGGCACGTCCATGGACGTTGAAAAGTAGTTGAAATTTGGTCAGTCCGCCCTGGCCGGGCCAAATCTTAACCAATCACAGATGACTATGTTTAACAAGTTTGGACAGCACCGTACAGTACAGTCGAGAACAGTACAGTACAGAACAGAACTGTACAGTAAAGAAAAAGTAGAGTATTGTACACTACAGTAGGGCACATTAGAGTAGAGTACAGTATAATGTACTGTGTTGTACTCTACTGTACTGAACATATCTACTTTACTGTACCTTACTCTACTGTACTGTACTGTACTCTACTGTGCTTTACTTTGATGTTCAAACTTGTGAAACATAGATGTCTATGATTGTTTCAGATTTGGTCTGGACCAGACCAACCAAATGTGATCTTGTTTGGGGCAGAGCTCATTACAATTATAGCCAGTGTGTAGAATAATACCCAAATATGCAAAATAAGTATATTGCATATTTCTACCTTTGTGTACCTATTTAGGATACATCACCATGAACAGAATGATTTTCATATCCAAAATTACAGATCAGGGATCCATGATGTAATTCCGTTACCGTAATTCCATTACCGAATGTAAATCCACTTCACATACTGTTGTTCAATAACCAAAATATATTTTTCCACACTCAAGGTGTCAAGTCACACCCCATTCTTTCTGCAGACATCTTTTAATCTTAATTTGGAGCAGATATTTAGAGTTAGAGTTTTTGGAAAACATGGTTGCATAAAAAACTGAGGGATACTTGACCATCATTCTGTTACCAAACTTTGCATCTGCACAGATCTTCCCATAAATGTGTATTTGTGAAATGTTCTGTGTAAATTGTTCAAGGTAGTCCATGTGCAAAGAGTTGTATGGTTTTTAAATATTTGAAATCAATGGTTTTTGGTTGGAATACATTTGAAAGTGAAAAATCTGAGTGAAATCGTAATTCCGTTACAGTGGAATTTCCCAAGTGCTGTTCAACATCATTACAGAACAAGTGTTATCTCCTCAGTCAAACAAGGTGAGCTGGCCTGGTACAAAGGGCCTACTTAAACATACTTACACACATACTTACGCCCGCGAACACACACATGCACACACACACACAATATGAAAAGATAATGAGGAACGTGATTACATACACGTGATACAGAACAATCAAACAAACATCCTCATAGAAATGCTTTCTAGTCTTTTCTCATTAATATGTGTCAATCTATCGCTCAGTGAAAGGCCAGTTCCGGAGTCTGACTGACCTAACTGGTTTCCAGGTGCTTTCAGAGCTGACATCACATACATTCTCCACCGCTGAACTGAGTGCCATTGCAGTCCCAGGTCTGTCTCTTAGCAGACCAAGCTACTTGAGCAGCTATCAATGTAACCCAGTGAATATCCAAGTCTTTTGAGTGACTCAGGAATTCTTTAGTTATTCTGTAAAACAAGCCAAAGCCATTCAAAAGATAATCCACAAGACAGGACATTCTTTAGTGACATTCCTTGGTGGCACTACCATAAATGTCACCTTGGTGAAGCGTATAGCGTCAGTGCTCCTGATGCAGTGCACTATGGGACACCTCCCTCAGGCGCTGCATGAATGGGAGTGGGTGAAGTTTCCCCTAACCACTGACACAGGATCAGATATCATTACCCCTGAACAGATAAGGTTGAGATTGGGGGAGGGAAATCTGATCCTAGATCTGTGTCTTTGGTTAACGTCAACCCGGAGCCGGACTGGGGCACTGAGATACAGATACTGCTGAGAAAGAGAGAGTTTACCGCCACAAACCAACAGGGCCTTATAGTGGGACGGTATGTAACACATAAAGAACAGTGCAGATGCAAAGTTTGGTAACAGAATTATGTTGTGTTTGTGCTGTTTGTGCCGTCATTCTGTTACCAAACTTTGCATCTGCACCGTTCTTCAAGTAAACGTGTCTTTGTAAAACTTTCAGCGGAAATTGTTAAAAGTCGTCCTTGTGCATAGTGTTGTTGTCACGCCCTGGCTCTGGGGACTCTTAAATGTTGAGCCAGGGTGTGTAGTTTCTATGTTTAGTTTTCTATGTTGAGTTCTAGATCGTGTAGATCTATGTTGGCCAGGGTGGTTCCCAATCAGAGGCAGCTGTAGCTCGTTGTCTCTGATTGGGGATCATACTTAGGCAGCCGTTTGGCACCAGTCTGTGTGGGATCTTCTGTCACGATCGTTAACGGAAGATACGGACCAAGGCGCAGCGTGATAAGCATACATTTTATTAAGTACTTAACACGACAAAACAACAAACAAACGATACGTGAAGTCCTAGGTTACACAAAACAAACCTTTACGACAGAAGATCCCACCAAATTAGGACCAAGCAGTGTGCCCAGGAAGAGAGAATAGCGATGTCTCAGGTGGGCAAATGGTGGTCATGGGAGGAGATATTCGCGGGGAAAGGGCCATGGGCGAAGGTAAATGCCCAGGCAGGAGAGGAGAAACGGCGCCAACCGTGCCGACGACGGACACCCGAGAGGCAACCCCAAGAACATTTTTGGGGGGGGCACACGGCGTGGACGACGAGGCAGCAGGAGGCAGCGACAGGGCGAATCTGCAGACTAGGAGAGGAGGCCACCAGGTTACGGGGGCTATTGATCCAGAGGGAGCAGGAGTTAATTGGTCAGAGGGAGGAGCTACAGGAGGCGATAAGGGAGAAGGAGAGTGTAGAGGCACGGCGAGAGGAGCTGGTTAGGCAGCAGAAGGAGCGGAGGTTTATAAGGGAACCCAGTTCCGCTCCTCGCACCAAGCAAGTGGTGTGTGTCGCCAGTCCGGTCCGGCCCGTTCCTGATCCCCGCACTAAGCCAGTGGTGTGTGTTCCCAGTACGGCCCGACCCATTCCTGCTTCCCGCACAAGGCCAGTGGTGTGTGTTCCCAGTACGGTCCGGCCCGTTCCTGCTCCCCGCACTAAGCTAGTGGTGCGTGTTCCCAGTACGGCCCGACCCGTTCCTGCTCCTCGCACTAAGCCAGTGGTGTGTGTCCATAGTCCGGTACGGCCCGTTCCTGCTCCCCGCACCAAGCCAGTGGTGCGTGTTCCCAGTCCGGCCCGGCCCGTTCCTGCTCCCCGTACCAAGCCAGTGGTGCGTGTTCCCAGTCCGGCCCGGCCCGTTCCTGCTCCCCGCACCAAGCCAGTGGTGCGTATTCCCAGTCCAGCCCGGCCTGTTCCTGTCCCTCGCACCAAGCCTGTGGTGCGCATCGCCAGCCCGGTCCGGCCTGTTCCTGTCCCTCGCGCCAAGCCAGTGGTGCGCGTCGCCAGCCCGGTCCGGCCTGTTCCCAACCCTCGCACCAAGCCAGTGGTGCGCGTCGCCAGTCCGGTACGGCCCGTTCCTGCTCCCCGCACCAAGCCAGTGGTGCGCGTCGTCAGCCCGGTCCGGCCCATTCCTGCTCCCCGCACCAAGCCAGTGGTGCGCGTCGTCAGCCCGGTCCGGCCCGTTCCTGCTCCCCGCACCAAGCCAGTAGTGCGCGTCATTAGCCCGGTCCGGCCCGTTCCTGCTCCCCGCACCAAGCCAGTGGTGCGCGTCGTCAGCCCGGTCCGGCCCGTACCTGCTCCCCGCACCAAGCCAGTGGTGCGCGTCGTCAGCCCGGTCCGGCCCGTTCCTGCTCCCCGCACCAAGCCAGTGGTGCGTGTGTCCAGTCCGGCACGGCCCGTGCCTGTTCCACCGGTGCCTGGTCCGGCACCGGTCAGCTGCTCCACTCCGGAGCCAGAGCAATCCGCTCCACCGGGGTCCGGTCCAACTCCAGTCAGCGGATCCACTCCGGAGCCAGAGCAATCCGCTCCACCGGTGCCCAGTCCAGCTCCGGCCAGCAGCTCCAGTCCGGAGCCTGTACAGTTCGATCCACCGTCGTCGGGTCCAGCTCCAGTCAGCGGTGCCAGACCAGACCAGGGGCGCAACAGGGAGGTGGAGAGAGAGTGGTGGTCAAGCCCGGAGCCGGATCCGCCTCCGAGGCGGAATGCCCACCCGGCCCCTACCCTGTTATGTTTATGTGGCGTGGTCGGAGTCCGCACCTTTGGGGGGGGGGGGGGGGGGGGGGTACTGTCATGCCCTGGCTCTGGGGACTCTTAAATGTTGAGCCAGGGTGTGTAGTTTCTATGTTTAGTTTTCTATGTTGAGTTCTAGATCGTGTAGATCTATGTTGGCCAGGGTGGTTCCCAATCAGAGGCAGCTGTAGCTCGTTGTCTCTGATTGGGGACCATACTTAGGCAGCCGTTTGGCACCAGTCTGTGTGGGATCTTGTTCCGTATAGGTCTGTTATTAGTCTACCTTGGACTTCACGTATCGTTTGTTTGTTGTTTTTGTTCGTGTGTTCAGTACTAAATAAATATGTACGCTTATCACGCTGCGCCTTGGTCCGTCTCATCCGTAAACGATCGTGACAGTTGTATGGTTTGTTTAACTTAGCAATCATTGGTTTTTGTTTGGCATACATTTCAAAGTGTTCAATCTGAGTCTCAGCATCATTCTGCTACAGTAGAATTACCCCCTAAACACAGCGCTGTATTTAATGTACTGTTTTGTCGACAGGTTGTAGGTGTGTGTGTTTATCAGGCCAGGGAGAAACAAAATCTAATTCTATAGCTAGCCATTGTTCCCATAAGCCCTGTCTCATTGAACTGGCTTGTGGGAGATTTATCCAGCAGCCACAACATTGACCCATTTGGACACACACACGTAGTGAATGAGAATGTATGGGTTAAGACAAGCTGAGCTAGAATAAAATTGGAAAAGACCAAAAAGCTAAACATTAAATAATCTGACTGATTTAGGTTGGATACTCATTTGGATTTCATTCATTTGGAATAGGAAGCCAAATGTATTTGTCACAGGCTATAATATCACCACAGTGTCATGACAGAGGATGCTTCCAGCATTTAGCAGAGGCTCTCTAAATAGATGGCTCTGGATTCCAGAGTACAAGGTTTCGTTTTCCAGAATAGAAGGCTCTGGGGCACGTGAAATCCAAAGGATTGCCCTCAGCCAGGAAACACAACCACAACCTTAGAACTAGAATGATAATCTTCCTCATTCTGATTCCAAAGAGAGAAGCAGGTCCTGAACAGCTGCCAGGGTGGAACATGCCAGAAAGAGAAACCCAGGGACAACACAGACAGAACAGTTACAGGCCCTGGACTGACTGGTGCGGGAACAAGAGAGAAGAGGGGAAAAGAAGGAAGAGGGAAAGAAAGAAGGGCAGAAAGAACATAAAAAATAAATAGAGATAGGGAGGGAGGGAGGGAGGGAGGGGGGGGGGGATAGAGGACAACTAGGAAAGAGAAGGATAGGGAGAGTGAGGGAAAGGGAGAACAATCAGAAAAAAAGAGTGAGAGGTAGACTGAGATCCATACACTCCCCACCATGTGGATGGGTTATGAGTTGTCGGGATGGGTGTGTGTGTGTGTGTGTGTTGGAGGTAACGTAAAGGGAGAAGAGCGAAAGCTTTGTTTGGTCCTCAAGCCCCTAGGAGAGGAGACCCAATCTCAGGGCCCTCTAAACAATATCCTGCACACTGAGAACAGGCCCATCTCAGCCCCTCTGTCTCGGCCCCCCAGCCCCTCATCTCCCATCAATGGGCTGGCTAGGAGTTACATAAACCACTGGGCAGATTATTAATAGAGGCTTTATGACTGAAGGACAAAGGGCGGCGATGGTTCTAATGGCCAACCCAAACAGCAAGACTATAGTAAACACCACCAACAACAAAACACAGGCTTACTGCTCAGTCACATTCTCTGGCGGGTGATATGGAACTGAATAGGCGCGACCTTCTGAAGTGAATATGCCCATTAAGAAAAGCTGGATCCATAAAGGAGGCTCTGAACAGTTGGTCTGAACATGTGAACATAGTAGAGCACAGATTGTATCTAACAATGGTTTTGGGCCTAGCCACTGTGCCTTGGTGTAGTTGAGTGTTGTAGATTAGAACACAGTGACCCTGACTCAACTCACCAACAGGGAGTTGCATACAGGTTTACCTACTGTGTGCTAAAGAGACACATCTTTTCACAGATTACAGTGACGGTCGCAAGGGGGTGATTTTGTGTGTTTCCCATGTATGGGTGTGTGTCAGTGTTCCTGTACATACAGCCCATGTGTATGAGCTAAGGTGTCCTGTTGAGTGTGTGGTAATTCATGCTCATTTGTGTGTGTGTGTTTTTGTCCTCACAAGGATAGCAAGACAAGGAAAATTCGGACAAGCGGGGACATTTCGCCAGTCCCCACAAGGAAAAAGGTTATTTTAAGCTTAGGAGTTAGGTTTAGGGTTAGGGTTACAATTAGGGTTAGAATTAGGGTTAGAATTAGAGGTTTAGGAGTTAAGGTCAGGGTTAGGTTTAGGTTTAGGAGTTAGGGAATATAGGATTTTGAAAGGGATTCAAACGTTTGGTCCCTACAAGGATAGTAAAACAAACGTGTGTGTGTGTCTGGTGGTTGTGGTCAGTATTTACCAGTCTCATCCTGATTATACAACACAGAGACAGAGGGGCCACTATCCCATAATGCCTTGCTGGCCCTGTACAATACAGTGTATACCAGGGGAAATGTGTTGGCCGCAACACCCTGCCAGCCTATTCATGGGCAGGAAGACACAGAGACTAGGACAATCGGTACAGTCCTTTAGCCCCTACACAGTTCGATCAGGCCCCCAAACACCCCTCTCCTGGCCCTGATGGCCCTGCCTGGCCCACTTGGGGCTCCAATCTTAACCCAGCTGACCCCTCTTCATTAGCCCTGGCAGGTGGGGTGTTGGGGGACTGGGAGGGAGGATTCAGCCAGTCCAGTTCTGACCAGTTTAACCAGTTACAGTGTGAACTGGGCCACCAGCTAAACCACGACATTTGAGATAGGGTCGGAGTGTGTCAAGAGCGCCCTCTAGATCATACTGTACAGTACTGCAGGCTACCACTGGGAGAGGTAATGTAAGTGTAGAAATCTAGCACAGGGCTTCCCAAATGGTAGGTCAGGAGGACCGACTGGTGTGTACTGTAGCAGCTGGGTCATTTGGGTCAGTGCATAAAGCTGTGTTTTGGTTTACTTCATAGGTCATTAAATAAAAACAGTGTGTGCGTGTGAGAGAGAGAGACAAAGAGAGAGAGAAAGACAGAGGGGGAGAAGGGGAGGGGGTAGAGAGAGAAGAAGAGACAGAGAGGGAGTTGAGCGTCTCATTGGTGACCACTAGGCGGTGCTGTCCCAACAGCAATGCATACCATCTCTGGGAAAGACTGTTTTCAGATCCATCTCTCCTGACACACCCACCCACACACACGTATACAGACCCTCTGGGACCATCTGCCTTAGAGCCCATTCTAGAATGCCTTTGGTCTGAGTAGCCAGGTCTGTGTCCCTGACCGAAGCTATTTCCTGTCAACATTCCTCTTTCTTTATTACATTCTTCCATTATTGTTTCACCTGTGTCAGATCTAACACACATCTAAAGCCCTTTACATAACTTTGAGACTCTGCGTATGGACATTACATAAAGACACACGTGTGAGTGGGTGAGGCGAGAGGAACTGACTGAAGAGATGGAAGGACAGGAATGGTAAGACGGGGATGGTTGATTGACGGCAATAGCAATTGGAACCAGGGCTAGCATACTGGGCGAGGCCATAGAATTACATATTAGAACAATCAATTTAATAGGATTGCTGTGGGCCAGACTAAGTGCATATTCTGTATTTGCAAGATAGAAGAAAGAGGATATTGATCACCAATATGGTAGAAACCCATTATTATTACTTACACCTATTCGGTCCCTTCACATCTGCACACACTGAAGGGTGATGGAACTAGGATAAGGAGGGGCCTTGGAGACTAAATGAAGCTCTCTGATAGGAGGAGATGTGTGAGAACATGGTAGGCTGGAATCTGATAGGTGGACTGGCGGACAAGGCATTGCATGACAGGTCAGACGATGGTTACTGGAGGTGTGGGTGCTCTCCTGTGTGTTAACTGGGTCAGTGGACCAGAGCTGCAGAGCTGAGCTCAGCAATCTATATCCTCATCTATTATTCATTAAATACACACACACTCATATACACTCAGGGAGTGGCAGGGAGAGACAGAAACACACACGCTCTCTCCATTTCCTCTTACACTTTCTCTCACACACACACTTACACTCACAGGGAGTGGCAGCAAAAGATAGAACAGACCAACACTCTCTCTCCATCTAAGAATGTTATTATAGTTTGCAGGCTACACACTGTATGTGAGGGAAGGAGGACCAATCACAGTATGCTCACAAACATACAGTATGATTTAACTAATTATGGTCAAATTAACCTTCAATTGGAGTAAGGGAGGACTTTCCATTGTCTTGCCAACCTTAACACAGATACAGTGAAGTGGACCAATGACAGTCAAGTGCTCTTTGACACAAAGACCGAGTGGACCAATGACAGTCAAATTATCTTTGACACAGAGACAGAGTCTACCAATAACATCTTAAGTGCTTTCATATGCCGGTGGTATTTGCCAGTGAGAAAACATGTGGGTGAAGGTTGACTAGCACATCCTCACATCCTCCCCAGAGAGCAGAGATGTGGCAATTCTCAATGCCAATGACCAAAGAGGAAGGACCAGCTGTGGACCCCAAAACAACCTCAAAAAGGACGTACACATGCACGCGCACGCATGCACACGCACGCACACACAAACACTCACAAAAGCAGGCAAACACACACACATACACACTGTAGTGTTCTTGAGCGATGTACTTTACTTGCTCTACTTCAGGAGCTGGGAAGCTGGTACTATATATATACAGTCGTGGTCAAAAGTTTTGAGAATGACACAAATATTAATTTTCACAAAGTCTGCTGCCTCAGTTTTGATGATGGCAATTTGCATATACTCCAGAATGTTATGAAGAGTGATTAGATTAATTGCAATTAATTGCAAAGTCCCTCTTTGCCATGAAAACGAACTTAATCCCCAAAAAACATTTCCACTGCATTTCAGCCCTGCCACAAAAGGACCAGCTGACATCATGTCAGTGATTCTCTCGTTAACACAGGTGAGAGTGTTGACGAGGACAAGGCTGGAGATCACTGTGTCATGCTGCTTGAGTTACAATAACAGACTGGAAGCTTTAAAAGGAGGGTGGTGCTTGAAATCATTGTTCTTCCTCTGTTAACCATGGTTACATTCAAGGAAACACGTGCCGTCATCATTGCTTTGCACAAAAAGGGCTTCACAGGCAAGGATATTGCTGCTTGTAAGATTGCACCTAAATCAACCATTTATCGGATCATCAAGAACTTCAAGGAGAGAGGTTCAATTGTTGTGAAGAAGACTTCAGGGCGCCCAAGAAAGTCCAGCAAGCGCCAGGACTGTCTCCTAAAGTTGATTCAGCTGCGGATCGGGGCACCACCAGTGCAGAGCTTGCTCAGGAATGGCAGCAGGCAGGTGTGAGTGCATCTGCACGCACAGTGAGGCAAGACTTTTGTAGGATGGCCTGGTGTCAAGAAGGGCAGCGAGGAAGCCACTTCTCTCCAGGAAAAACATCAGGGACAGACTGATATTCTGCAAAAGGTACAGGGATTGGACTGCTGAGGACTGGGGTAAAGTCATTTTCTCTGATGAATCCCCTTTCCGATTGTTTGGGGTATCCGGAAAACACCTTGTCCGGAGAAGACAAGGTGAGTGCTACCATCAGTCCTGTGTCATGCCAACAGTAAAGCATCCTGAGACCATTCATGTTTGGGGTTGCTTCTCAGCCAAGGGAGTGGGCTCACTCATAATTTTGCCTAAAAACACAGCCATGAATAAAGAATGGTACCAACACATCCTCCGAGAGCAACTTCTCCCAACCATCCAAGAACAGTTTGGTGAAGAACAATGCCTTTTCCAGCATGATGGAGCACCTTGCCATAAGGCAAAAGTGATAACTAAGTGGCTCGGGGAACAAAACATCGACATTTTGGGTCCATGGCCAGGAAACTCCCCAAACCTTAATCCCATTGAGAACCTGTGGTCAATCCTCAAGAGGCGGGTGGAAAAACAAAAACCCACAAATTCTGACAAACTCCAAGCATTGATTATGCAAGAATGGACTTCCATCATTCAGGATGTGACCCAGAAGTTAATTGACAGCATGCCAGGGCAGATTGCAGAGGTCTTGAAAAAGAAGGGTCAACACTGCAAATATGGACTCTTTGCATAAACTTAATGCAATCGTCAATAAAAGCCTTTGACACTTATGGAATGCTTGTAATTATACTTCAGTATACCATAGTAACATCTGACAAAAATATCTAAAAACACTGAAGCAGCAAACTTTGTGAAGACCAATACTTGTGTCATTCTCAAAACGTTTGACCATGACTGTATATATACAGTTGAAGTCAGAAGTTTACATACACTTAGGTTGGAGTCATTAAAACTCGTTTTTCAACCACTCCACAAATGTCTTGTTAACAAACTATAGTTTTGGCAAGTCGGTTAGGACATCTACTTTGTGCATGACACAAGTAATTTTTCCAACAATTGTTTACAGACAGTTTATTTCACTGTATCACAATTCCAGTGGGTCAGAAGTTTACATACACTAAGTTGACTGTGCCTTTAAACAGCTTAGAAAATTCAAAAAAATGATGTCATGGCTTTAGAAGCTTCTGATAGGCTAATTGACATATTTTGAGTCAATTGGAGGTGTACCTGTGGATGTATTTCAAGGCCTACCTTCAAACTCAGTACCTCTTTGCTTGACATCATGGGAAAATGAAAAGAAATCAGCCAAGAAAAATATTGTAGACCACAAGACTGGTTCATCCTTGGGAGCAATTTCCAAACGCCTGAAGGTACCACGTTCATCTGTACAAACAATAGTACGCAAGTATAAACACCATGGGACCACGCAGCCGTCATACCGCTCAGGAAGGAGACGCAAAAAAAGGGACAAAATCCGTCCTGAGATGAGTGCAAACCTGGTGGCCAACTACAAGAAACGTCTGACCTCTGTGATTGCCAACAAGGGTTTTGCCACCAAGTACTAGGTCATGTTTTGCAGAGGGGTCAAATACTTATTTCCCTAATTAAAATGCAAATCAATTCATAACATTTTTTACATCCGTTTTTCTGGATTTTGTTGTTGTTATTCTGTCTCTCACTGTTCAAATAAACCTACCATTAAAATTATAGACTGATCATTTCTTTGTCAGTGGGTAAACGTACAAAATCAGCAGGGGATCAAATACTTTTTTCCCTCACTGTATATATATATATATATAAACTCAGCAAAAAAAGAAATGTCCTCTCACTGTCAACTGCGTTTATTTTCAGCAAACTTATTAACATGTGTAAATATTTGTATGAACATAACAAGATTGAACAACTGAGACATAAACTGAACAAGTTCCACAGACAGGTGACTAACTGTCACGTTTCCTCCCATTGTTCCCCTCCGGCGCTCTGATTCGCCGGTCTACTGAGCCACCGGTCTGAGCGCACCACCTCGGCAACACCGGAATGGAAACCCAATGCACCCTAATCACCTCCAGCGCACCTGCACCTCATCATCTCATCACCACCCCTATTTAGCCCTGGACTGTTCTGGATGATGTTGTGTGTGATTGTTTAGCTTCGTGTCGTTTACTCTATCTTTGTTATTTCTCTTTGTCATTGTTAAACCTTGACCTTGTTCATTCCTGCGTCTTTGTCCTGCCTCTTCGTATACTCAGTACTCGTCACACTAACAGAAATTGAATAATATGTCCCTAAAAAAAGGGGGTGTCAAAATCAAAAGTGACAGTCAGTATATGGTGTGGCCACCAGCTGCATTAAGTACTGCAGTGCATCTCCTCCTCATGGACTGCACCAGATTTGCCAGTTCTTGCTGTGAGATTTTACCCCACTCTTCCACCAAGGCACCTGCAAGTTCCCAGACATTTCTGGGGGGAATGGCCCTAGTCCTCACCCTCCGATCCAACAGGTCCCAGACGTGGTCAATGGGATTGAGATCTGGGCTCTTCGCTGGCCATGGCAGAACACTGACATTCCTGTCTTGCAGGAAATCACGCACAGAACGAGCAGTATGGCTGGTGGCATTGTCATGCTGGAGAGTCATGTCAGGATGAGCCTGCAGGAAGGGTATCACATGAGGGAGGAGGATGTCTTCCCTGTAACGCACAGCGTTGAAATTGCCTGCAATGACAACAAGCTCAGTCCGATGATGCTGTGACACACTGCCCCGGACCATGACGGACCCTCCACCTCCAAATCGATCCCGCTCCAGAGTACAGGCCTCAGTGTAACGCTCATTCCTTCGACGATAAATGCAAATCCGAACATCACCCCTGGTGAGACAAAACCGTGACTTGTCAGTGAAGAGCACTTTTTGCCAGTCCTGTCTGGTCCAGCGACGGTGGGTTTGTGCCCATAGGCGACGTTGTTGCCAGTGATGTCTGGTGAGGACCTGCCTTACAATAGGCCTACAAGCCCTCAGTCCAGCCTCTCTCAGCCTATTGCGGACAGTCTGAGCACTGATAGAGGGATTGTGCATTCCTGGTGTAACTCGGGCAGTTGTTGTTGCCATCCTGTACCTGTCCCGCAGGTGTGATGTTCGGATATACCGATCCTGTGCAGGTGTTGTTACACGTGGTCTGCCACTGCGAGGACGATCAGCTGTCCGTCCTGTCTCCCTGAAGCACTGTCTTAGGCGTCTCACAGTACGGACATTGCAATTTATTGCCCTGGCCACATCTGTAGTCCTCATGCCTCCTTGCAGCATGCCTAAGACACGTTCATGCAGATGAGCAGGGATCCTGGGCATCTTTCTTTTGGTGTTTTTCAGAGTCAGTAGAAATGCCTCTTTAGTGTCCTAAGTTTTCATAACTGTGACCTTAATTGCCTAAAGCCTGTAAGCTGTATATATATATACACAGTAATGCCAGGAGTGTGGTGCCAGGAAAATAACCTCTCATTCAATGTCAACAAAACAAAGGAGATGAACGTGGACTTCAGGAAACAGCAGAGGGTGCACCCCCCTATCCACATTGACGGGACCGCAGTGGAGAAGGTGGAAAGCTTCAAGTTCGTTGGCGTACACATCACCGACAAACTGAAATGGTCCACCCACGCAGACAGTGTGGTGAAGAAGGCGCAACAGAGCCTCTTCAGGAGGCTGAAGAAATTCGTCTTGGCACCTAAAACCCTCACAAACTTTTACAGATGCACAATTGAGAGCATTCTTTCGGGCTGTATCACCGCCTGGTACGGCAACTGCACCGCCCGCAACCGCAGGGCTCTCCAGAGGGTTGTGCGGTCTGCCGAACGCATTACCGGGGGCAAACTACCTGCCCTCCATGACACATACAGCACCCGATGTCACAGGAAGGCCAAAAATATCATCAAGAACATCAACCACCTGAGCCACTGCCTGTTCACCCTGCTATCATCCAGAAGGCGAGGTCCGTACAGGTGCATCAAAGCTGGGACCAAGAGAATGAAAAACAGCTTCTATCTCAAGACTGTTAAATAGCCATCACTAGCACATTAGAGGCTGCTGCTGCCTATTGAAATCACTGGCCACTTTAAGAAATGGAACACTAGTCACTTTAATAATGTTTACATATCTTGCACTACTCATCTCATATGTATATACTGTATTCTATAATATTCTACTGTATCTTAGTCCATGCCGCTCTGTCATTGCTTGTCCATATATGTATACATTCTTAAATTCCATTCCTTACTAGTTTTGTGTGTATTGGATATATGTTGTGAAATTGTTAGATATTACTTGTTAGATATTACTGCACTGTCGGAGCTAGAAGCGCAAGCATTTCGCTACACCCATTATAACATCTGCTAACCATGTGTATGTGACAAATAACATTTGATTTGATATATATATGTGTGAGCAGTGAGAAAGGCAGAGTGCAGCCACAGCCACCCTACCGAGATTAGAAAGTTTATAAACCAGGGAATAAAGGGTTAAACATGCTTGAGTATCCATCCCTCCCTCCCCCATCTCTCCATCCCCCCTCTTCCTTACACTGCTATTATAACACTCCTCCACTCCCTCCCTTCTTCCACTCCTCTTAAGAAAGCTACTCCACTCCCTCCCCTCTCCCTTCTACTCCTCCCTCCACTCACATATCCACTCTACTTCTCCACCACTCTCTCCCCCTCCCTCCCTCCCTCCCTCCCTCCCTCCCTCCCTCCCTCCATTCCACTTCTCTCAAATCTGCTACTCTTATCCCTCCCTCCATTCCTCTCTCCATGCTTCTAATCTACTCCAACACTCCCTCACTCTATCCGATCATTCCAGCCCTCCACTCCTCTCATGGGGGGTGTTCATTATTTGCATATTCACAGTGTGGTGCATGTAAATTTGCATGGTAACAGTGTGTGTACAGTATTTGCGTGTGTGTAATCTGTTCACACTGTGGTGTCTGCATACTAATGCAGGGTGTCCTGGTTAGGTCGTTGGCCTATATGGGTAATTACTGTTGACTATTCAGCAGCCTGATTAAACAGGCTGGGGCAACACTTCACAGAGAGGACACATACACACACACAGTGTTTCACGGAGGCTCTCCGCACTGCTAAAGCTAACTCTCTCTCCTCTGCTCTTGTCCTTCTAGACCTGTCTGCTGCCTTTGATACTGTGAACCATCAGATCCTCCTCTCCACCCTCTCCGAGCTGGGCATCTCCGGCGCGGCTCACTCTTGGATTGCGTCCTACCTGACCGGTCGCTCCTACCAAATGGCGTGGCGAGAATCTGTCTCCGCACCACGTGCTCTCACCACTGGTGTCCCCCAGGGCTCAGTTCTAGGCCCTCTCCTATTCTCGCTATACACCAAGTCACTTGGCTCTGTCATATCCTCACATGGCCTCTCCTATCATTGCTACGCAGACGACACACAACTAATCTTCTCCTTTCCCCCTTCTGATAACCAGGTGGCGAATCGCATCTCTGCATGTCTGGCAGACATATCAGTGTGGATGACGGATCACCACCTCAAGCTGAACCTCGGCAAGACGGAGCTGCTCTTCCTCCTGGGGAAGGACTGCCCGTTCCATGATCTCGCCATCACGGTTGACAACTCCGTTGTGTCCTCCTCCCAGAGTGCGAAGAGCCTTGGCGTGACCCTGGACAACACCCTGTCGTTCTCCGCTAACATCAAGGCGGTGACCCGATCCTGTAGGTTCATGCTCTACAACATTCGGAGAGTACGACCCTGCCTTACACAGGAAGCGGCACAGGTCCTAATCCAGGCACTTGTCATCTCCCGTCTGGATTACTGCAACTCGCTGTTGGCTGGGCTCCATGCCTGTGCCATTAAACCCCTACAACTCATCCAGAATGCCGCAGCCTGTCTGGTGTTCAACCTTCCCAAGTTCTCTCACGTCACCCCGCTCCTCTGTACACTCCAATGGCTTCCAGTTGAAGCTCGCATCTGCTACAAGACCATGGTGCTTGCCTACGGAGCTGTGAGGGGAACGGCACCTCCGTACCTTCAGGCTCTGATCAGTCCCTACACCCAAACGAGGGCATTGCGTTCATCCACCTCTGGCCTGCTGGCCCCCCTACCTCTGCGGAAGCACAGTTCCCGCTCAGCCCAGTCAAAACTGTTCGCTGCTCTGGCACCCCAATGGTGGAACAAGCTCCCTCACGACGCCAGGACAGCGGAGTCACTCACCACCTTCCGGAGACACTTGAAACCCCACCTCTTTAAGGAATACCTGGGATAGGATAAAGTAATCCTTCTACCCCCCCTTACCCCACCTCACCCCCCCAAAAAAAAAAAAAATAATAATAATAAAAATATATTGTAAAGTGGTTATCCCACTGGCTATAAGGTGAATGCACCAATTTGTAAGTCGCTCTGGATAAGAGCGTCTGCTAAATGACGTAAATGTAAATGTAAATGTGTTTCCCCTATATGCAATTAACAGCGGCACACTGTCATGGCCCCCACTGCAAAAATATATACTGTATATACTGTTAATTTTTTTATAATTTAGATATATAGATATAGGAAGACCCCATCTGCCGCTGTGTCACCGCTGCTGAAAGAATCGTAGGTGAAACACTGCATACATACACAGAGAAACACGGACGGACACACACACACACACACAAACACACACACACACACACACACAGACAGACACACACAAGCACACACACACCAAGGGCATACATACACACACATGCACGCAAACACACACAGTCACACACATACAGACAGACAGACAAACACACACCACGCACACATGCCGATCAATACAGAGCTCATACACACACAAGCGCATATGAAGTTCATACACACTTTAACATAGTGTTACAAAAGCGCATTCATTAGAAGACAAAACACAGACTGATCATGCATGTCTTTGAAGTGAAATGTGGCAGCACCATTGAAGACCAGTTCCATTGATTTATCTGTTCTCTTATAGCTTTCATCTATCTTCCCCAATGGTTTTCTGTCTATAATTAGCCTTACTGATAACTCTCCTCATCTCTCTGTCTCCATCATACCCACTCCATCTCCTATGGAAGTAGGTCTGTGTGAATATGCAGTGTTCATATGCCAGTTTATGTGCGCATGTGTGTGTGTGTATATTTTATTTTTGGTCATTTAGCAGACGCTCTTATCCAGAGCGACTTACAGGAGCAATTAGGGTTAAGTGCCTTGCTCAAGGGCACATCGACAGATTTTTCACCTAGTCGGCTCAGGGATTAGAACCAGCGACCTTTCGGTTACTGGCACAACGCTCTTACCCACTAAGCTACCTGCCGCCCGAGAGGTAGGGAGACAGCGGTAAAGAGAGAGAGAAATAGAGAGAGATAAATAGAGAGAGAGAGGGTGGCTTTTGACCATTTATTTTTGTATTCCTCATGTATAACTCATTATTAGAAAAAAGCTTGGTCCAAATCGGATGTTAGGAACTACAGTGAGGGAAAAAAGTATTTGATCCCCTGCTATTTTGTACGTTTGCCCACTGACAAAGAAATGATCAGTCTATAATTTTAATGGTAGGTTTATTTGAACAGTGAGAGACAGAATAACAACAACAAAATCCAGAAAACGCATGTCAAAAATGTTATAAATTGATTTGCATTTTAATGAGGGTAATAAGTATTTGACCCACTCTCAATCAGAAAGATTTCTGGCTCCCAGGTGACTTTTATACAGGTAACGAGCTGAGATTAGGAGCACATTCTTAAAGGGAGTGCTCCTAATCTCAGTTTGTTACCTGTATAAAAGACACCTGTCCACAGAAGCAATCAATCAATCAGATTCCAAACTCTCCACCATGGCCAAGACCAAAGAGCTCTTCAAGGATGTCAGGGACAAGATTGTAGACCTACACAAGGCTGGAATGGGCTACAAGACCATCGCCATGCAGCTTGGAGAGAAGGTGACAACAGTTGGTGCGATTATTCGCAAATGGAAGAAACACAAAAGAACTGTCAATCTCCCTCTGCCTGGGGCTCCATGCAAGTTCTCACCTTGTGGAGTTGCAATGAGCATGAGAACGGTGAGGAATCAGCCCAGAACTACACGGGAGGTTTTCACCAAGAAAACAATTGGTAACACACTACGCCGTGAAGGACTGAAATCCTGCAGTGCCCGCAAGGTCCCCCTGCTCAAGAAAGCACATATACAGGCCTGTCTGAAGTTTGCCAATGAACATCTGAATGATTCAGAGGAGAACTGGGTGAAAGTGTTGTGGTCAGATGAGACCAAAATGGAGCTCTTTGGCATCAACTCAACTCGCCGTGTTTGGAGGAGGAGGAATGCTGCCTATGACCCCAAGAACACCATCCCCACCGTCAAACATGGAGGTGGAAACATTATGCTTTGGGGGTGTTTTTCTGCTAAGGGGACAGGACAACTTCACCACATCAAAGGGACGATGGACGGGGCCATGTACCGTCAAATCTTGGGTGAGAACCTCCTTCCCTCAGCCAGGGCATTGAAAATGGGTCGTGGATGGGTATTCCAGCATGACAATGAACCAAAACACACGGCCAAGGCAACAAAGGAGTGGCTCAAGAAGAAGCACATTAAGGTCCTGGAGTGGCCTAGCCAGTCTCCAGACCTTAATCCCATAGACAATCTGTGGAGGGAGCTGAAGGTTCGAGTTGCCAAACGTCAGCCTCGAAACCTTAATGACTTGGAGAAGATCTGCAAAGAGGAGTGGGACAAAATCCCTCCTGAGATGTGTGCAAACCTGGTGGCCAAATACTTATTTCCCTCATTAAAATGCAAATCAATTCATAACATTTTTGACATGGATTTTTTTATGTTATTCTGTCTCTCACTGTTCAAATAATTAAAATTATAGACTGATCATTTCTTTGTCAGTGGGCAATAGTACAAAATCAGCAGGGGATCAAATACTTTTTTCCCTCACTGTATATGTATTTGATATTATATGAATCCTATAAATTAAAATGGCAAATTTGGGTGCAATCAGTTAGCTTAATTTCTCAGATATCAACAAATAAGGATGCATGAATGCTAATCTTATTTGTTTCTAACTACAGCAACAATTTCAGAACAATCTGAGATGGTGGTTGTAATGGCTTGCTAAAATGACATGGAACGACCCGACTAACACTGAATCTGAAACTTCCGCTCATCTGCTCCTCCCCCACAGGAAACAGCAGAGTGTCTTTCACACACGGAGAACAGATGACGCACACGCACACATAACATCCACACACACATATAACATCCTACAAGACATTGTTCATACAGTGGGGGAAAAAAGTATTTAGTCAGCCACCAATTGTGCAAGTTCTCCCACTTAAAAAGATGAGAGGCCTGTAATTTTCATCATAGGTACACGTCAACTATGACAGACAAATTGAGGGAAAAAAATCCAGAAAATCACATTGTAGGATTTTTAATGAATTTATTTGCAAATTATGGTGGAAAATAAGTATTTGGTCACCTACAAACAAGCAAGATTTCTGGCTCTCACAGACCTGTAACTTCTTCTTTAAGAGGCTCCTCTGTCCTCCACTCGTTACCTGTATTAATGGCACCTGTTTGAACTTGTTATCAGTATAAAAGACACCTGTCCACAACCTCAAACAGTCACACTCCAAACTCCACTATGGCCAAGACCAAAGAGCTGTCAAAGGACACCAGAAACAAAATTGTAGACCTGCACCAGGCTGGGAAGACTGAATCTGCAATAGGTAAGCAGCTTGGTTTGAAGAAATCAACTGTGGGAGCAATTATTAGGAAATGGAAGACATACAAGACCACTGATAATCTCCCTCGATCTGGGGCTCCACGCAAGATCTCACCCCGTGGGGTCAAAATGATCACAAGAACGGTGAGTAAAAATCCCAGAACCACACGGGGGGACCTAGTGAATGACCTGCAGAGAGCTGGGACCAAAGTAACAAAGCCTACCATCAGTAACACACTACGCCGCCAGGGACTCAAATCCTGCAGTGCCAGACGTGTCCCCCTGCTTAAGCCAGTACATGTCCAGGCCCGTCTGAAGATTGCTAGAGTGCATTTGGATGATCCAGAAGAGGATTGGGAGAATGTCATATGGTCAGATGAAACCAAAATATAACTTTTTGGTAAAAACTCAACTCGTCGTGTTTGGAGGACAAAGAATGCTGAGTTGCATCCAAAGAACACCATACCTACTGTGAAGCATTGGGGTGGAAACATCATGCTTTGGGGCTGTTTTTCTGCAAAGGGACCAGGACGACTGATCCGTGTAAAGGAAAGAATGAATGGGGCCATGTATCGTGAGATTTTGAGTGAAAACCTCCTTCCATAAGCAAGGTCATTGAAGATGAAACGTGGCTGGGTCTTTCAGCATGACAATGATCCCAAACACACCGCCCGGGCAACGAAGGAGTGGCTTCGTAAGAAGCATTTCAAGGTCCTGGAGTGGCCTAGCCAGTCTCCAGATCTCAACCCCATAGAAAATCTTTGGAGGGAGTTGAAAGTCCGTGTTGCCCAGCGACAGCCCCAAAACATCACTGCTCTAGAGGAGATCTGCATGGAGGAATGGGCCAAAATACCAGCAACAGTGTGTGAAAACCTTGTGAAGACTTACAGAAAACGTTTGACCTGTGTCATTGCCAACAAAGGGTATATAACAAAGTATTGAGTAACTTTTGTTATTGACCAAATACTTGTTTTCCACCATAATTTGCAAATAAATTCATTAAAAATCCTACAATGTGATTTTCTGGAAAAAAAATTCTCATTTTGTCTGTCATAGTTGACGTGTACCTATTAGGGCTGTCAAAAATAGCGCGTTAACGACGTTAATTAGTTGTTTGCTGTTAATTACGTCAATTTTTTTAACGCATTTCACGCATGCGCAGTGTGACAAATTATTCAGGTCAGGAAAGTGGTTGGGAGCTAGAGGCGAGATGGAGCAAGGTGAGCAAAGTGGGCCTATTGACGGATTCAAATATAAAAAGAATGATGATGGTACAGTTAACAAGTACAAGGTTATTTGCAAGATTTGTAAGAAGGAGTTTCAATTTCACCGGAGCTGTTCAAGCTTGAAGTACCATGTCAACGCCAAACATGCGTTTGCTGGGCCGTCAGATTCAGCAAGTGGTTTGCGCCAGACCACGCTGAATGTTTGCAGGCAATTAACAAAATCAACCTCAGATAATTTGACCAACACAATAGCAAAATGGATTGCAAAGGATTGTAGACCCATTAGCATTGTAGAAGACTCAGGTTTCCTTGATGTTTTGCAAGTGGCGTCTCAAGACTCATTCTATAAGCCACCGTCAAGAGCCACAGCCAAAGACAAATATTATGGTGTGTAGTATGTTTCAGCTTGATTTAAAACACCATTATTTGGCTGTGTTAATAAACAGACATAATATGAAAATTATGTATCTGTGTCCTGTTATTTATCTTTTGGTATGCATTTCAGAAAAAAAATGGTTAGGATTCAGGTGTAATTGCAAATAGTGATTAATCATGATTAATCCACTGAAAATTCTGATTAATTTGATTAAAATTTTTTATCATTTGACAGCCCTAGTACCTATGATGAAAATTACAGGCCTCTCTCATCTTTTTAAGTGGGAGAACTTGCACAATTGGTGGCTGACTAAATACTTTTTTCCCCCACTGTATCTGGAGCATCAGAGAGCACAACACACTCAACAGTGTCAAAACACCGTCCTAACCAGCACAGGCGGATGGTGGCACCTTAATTGGGGAGGACAAGCTCATAGGAATGGCTGGAACTGAATAAATGGAATGGTATCAAACACATCAAACAAGTGGTTTCCATGTGTTTGATAATATTCCATTCACTCAATTCCATCATTTATTATGAGCCGTCCTCCCCTCACCAGCCTCCTATTTCTGTGAGCAGAGTATGCCAATTACTCTAAAAGGGCTGCTATTTCAAGTCTAGTGGAATAGAAAGCTGAGAGTGCTGTTCCTATTTCAAGCTTAGTGGAATAGAAAGCTAAGAGTGCTGTTCCTATTTCTAGCCTAGTGGAATAGAAAGCTAAGAGTGCTGTTCCTATTTCTAGCCTAGTGGAATAGAAATAGAATAGCAATCAGCCCCACTGTCTGAGCCACGGACCAAGAGGGAGAATGGAAAGACAGGAAGAGAAAGAGGGAGAAAAGCGTAAAGGAGAGAGAGTTCTAGGAAAGACAGTTAGGTGAAAGAGAGAGAAAGAGAGAGCATTACAGAAGGGACAGAACAGGAGGGAGAAAGAAAGAGGAAGAGACGTGCCATTTCCAGGCCCAGGGAAATGTGCTCATCTGTGAGGACACAAATGCGCACACAGGAACACTACCTGATCTAATGACCACATGAGGGTCCAGCTTTATTACAGGCCATACTGTTTGTAACTGTCTTAATCTCCCCCATAGAAACAACAGTGACAGCACCATAAACAAAAACGGAAGGGATCTATTGCAGCTCAGTCGAAACCTGAGTCTGTACTTTTTCAATGGTAGGTTACGGGGGGACTCTTTGGGGAGATTCACCTATTGCTCACCTCTTGGCCACAGCACAGTAGACTATATGATTACAGACACTGACCCTTTCTCTCTCAGTTTATTCATCGTCAAGCCACTAACACCTCTGTCTGATCACAGCCAAATTACCTTGTTCCTCAAAAGAACAGACATGGAAACAACCACACATTCAAAGCCCAGTAAGCTGTACAAAATCAGAAATTCATACAGATGGGCCCAAAACAGCACAGAAGAATACAAGAAAGCAACCAGTAACCAATAAATACAAACACTCTTAGATAACTTTCTGGATACCACATCCACTCACAGTAAAGAAGGCATCAATCTAGCAGTAATAAACATCAACAATATATTCAAGAAAACGGCAAAAGAAGCACAACTGAAATTGATAGAAAACCAACCAAAAAAGAAAACAGATGACAACTGGTTTGATGCAGATTGTAAAATTATGAGGAAAAAACTTAGAACAATATCAAACCAAAAGCACAGAGACCCAAATAATGGCTTAGTACAACAGCAAGCAGCTGACACTAATTGAGGAGTCCATAAACAGAAACAACTTCTGCGAAAATTGGAAAAACAGAAATAAAATCTAAACTAGAGGATTTAGCGATATAAAATGGTGACAAATGGACAACCCATTTCAAAACAATCTACAACACCGTTCAAATTGATGCAAACGTAGAACAATACCAAATACATGAAGTTGAATGGATTAGAAAAAGCTATAAAGGACAATCAAAATCAATTGGACTCCCCAATTACTGACCAGGACCTCAATAAGAAACTTCAGGCCCTCAAATTTTAAAAAGCATGTGAACCTGATGGCATCCCAAATTAGATGTTCAAATTCACTAGTGCAAAATTTCAATTGGCCATTTTAAAACGTTTTAATTTCATCCTGAGTGTAGGTTAGTTCCCTGACATCTGAAATTAAGGACTCATCACCCCAATCTTTAAGAACAGAGATACATTTCACCCAAACAATTACAGAGGCATTTGTGTGAACAGTAACCTGGGGAAGGTTCCCTGTAGTATTATAAATGTAAGAGTTCTAAACTTCCTTAATAAGCACAATGACTTGAGTAAAAGCCAAATTGGATTTATACCAAAACATCGCACGACCGATCATATTTACACCCTACACACCCTGATAGATAAACATGTCCACCAAAATAATACCAAAATGTACGCTTGCTTTATTGATTATATTTGGCATACAGGACTGTCCTACACAGTTATTGAAAGTGGTGTAGGGGGTAAAACATATGACATTCTAAAATTATTCAGACCCCTTAACGTTTTCCACATTTTGTTACATTACAGCCTTATTCTAAAATGGATTCCCTCATCAATCTACACACAATACCCCATAATGACAAAGCAAAAAAAGGTTTTTAGAATTCTTTGCAAATCTATCATTTTAAAAAAACGACTGAAATATCACATTTACATAAGTATTAAGACCCTTTACTCAGTACTTTGTTAAAGCATTTTTGGCAGCGATTACAGCCTCGAGTCTTCTTGAGTATGACGCTACAAGCTTGGCACACCTGTATTTGGGAAGTTTCTCCCATTCTTCTCTGCAGATCCTCTCAAGCTCTGTCAGGTTGGATGGGGAGCGTCGCTGCCCAGCTATTTTCAGGACTCTCCAGAGATGTTAGATCGGGTTCAAGTCCGGGCTCTGGCTGGGCCACTCAAGGACATTCAGAGACTTGTCCTGAAGCCACTCCTGCGTTGTCTTGGCTGTGTGCTTAGGGTTGTTGTCCTGTTGGAAGGTGAACCTTCGCCCCAGTCTGAGGTCCTGAGTGCTCTGGAGCAGGTTTTCATCTAGGATCTCTCTGTACTTTGCTCCGTTCATCTTTCCCTCGAACCTGAATAGTCTCCCAGTCCCTGCCGCTGCCACCACCATGATTCACCGTAGGGATGGTATTGGCCAGGTGATGAGCGGTGTCTGGATTTCTCCAGATGTGACACTTGTCATTCAGGCCAAAGAGTTCAAACTTGGTTTCTTCATACCAGAGAATCATGTTTCTCATGGTCTGAGAGTCTTTAGCTGCCTTTTGTCATGTGCCTTTTACTGAGGAGTGGCTTCCGTCTGGCTACTCTACCATAAAGGCCTGATTGGTGGAGTGCTGCAGAGATGGTTGTCCTTCTGTAAGGTTCTCCCATCTCCACAGAGGAACTCTGGAGCTATGTCAGAGTGACCATTGGGTTCTTGGTCACCTCCCTGACCAAGGCCCTTCTACCCCGATTGCTCAGTTTGGCCGGGCGGCCAGCTCTAGGAAGAGTCTTGGTGGTTTTAAACTTCTTCCTTTTCGGAATGATGAAGGCCACTGTGTTCTTGGGGACCTTCAATGCTGCAGATTTTTTGGTACCCTTCCCCAAATCTGTGCCTCGACACAATCCTGTCTCGGAGCTCTACAGACAATTCCTTCGACCTCATGGCTTGGTTTTTGCTCTGACATGCACTGTCAACTGTGGGACCTTATATAGACAGGTGTGTGCCTTTCCAAATCATGTCCAATGAATTGAATTTACCACAGGTGGACTCCAGTCAAGTTGTAGAAACATCTTAAGGATGATTAATGGAAACAGGATGCACCTGAGCTCAATTTCGAGTCTCATAGCAACATTTCTGTTTTTAATAAATGTGCAAACAGAGAGGTCTGTTTGAGAAAAAACTGGGAGGAGAAGTGGGCAGAAGAGGGGAAAGAAGAGAGGACAAGTAAAGAAAAGAGGAGAGGAAGACAGAGGGAAAGGGAAAGAGGGAGGTAGGAGAGCAGGCATGAACCCAGATAAGGACAAAGTGCAGCTTACTCTTTCTCTGATGAGAAGAATCTAAGCTCAGCAAAAACCAACAAACCACAAAACCACGTGGCCTATGTATCATCTGCCCTACATTACAGAACTCATATCCCTTTAACTGTAAACTCTGTGGCTTAAAGAGGAAGGTGTAACGTCAACTAACCATTGTTATTACCACAAATGCAGTGTGGGGCACTGACAGTGATCACATCACACATGCATGTACAGACACACTTAAAATATATATATATTTAACCTTTATCTAGCCTTTATTTATCAAGATCTGCAAAAACAATAATACACACACTGCAGTTTTACTGAAATGACAAAACACTGGATTACATCATTTCTTTAGCACAGGTCACATGGTCTGCAAACCACACACTTATTCTCATGTCTGTCTCTGCTGAAACTCAATCAGAACTGATGTTTGATGAGTGTGTGTGTGTGTTTGCCTTTCATAAACACTAGATAAGGTAAACAACGCCAGTAACACTGAAGGGCACTGTTATTCACTCCTGGTCCTCCAGAGCTGCAGGACTGGGCGTGGCGTGTACAGGCTTTTGTTCCAGCCCTGCACTAACACACCTGCTCTAGCTAATCAAGCATGTGGTGCTATACATGTAGTACATTCCTTAGCTGAATCAGGCTCTCGATGACCAGTTCCAAACATCTATCCAAAACAATACTAAGCACCGGACCAGGCCTGTAGTTATGGACATCATGTTCTCTCTTTCTAATAATAATGTAGGTAAGCAGAGAGAGAACAAACCCTTGTTTATGTAACCAGCATCTACAGGCTTTTAGAAAGAGGGCAGTGGCTGTGTGTGCTGAAGTAGATAATAGCTGGACCTTATTACTCCTGGATATGAGGTGTTTATTACTCCTGGATATGAGGTGTTTATTACTCCTGGATATGAGGTGTTTATTACTCCTGGATATGATGTGTTTATTACTCCTGGATATGAGGTGTTTATTACTCCTGGATATGAGGTGTTTATTACTCCTGGATATGATGTGTTTATTACTCCTGGATATGAGGTGTTTATTACTCCTGGATATGAGGTGTTTATTACTCCTGGATATGAGGTGTTTATTACTCCTGGATATGATGTGTTTATTACTCCTGGATATGAGGTGTTTATTACTCCTGGATATGATGTGTTTATTACTCCTGGATATGATGTTTTATTACTCCTGCATATGAGGTGTTTATTACTCCTGGATATGAGGTGTTTATTACTCCTGGATATGAGGTGTTTATTACTCCTGGATATGAGGTGTTTATTACTCCTGGATATGAGGTGTTTATTACTCCTGGATATGAGGTGTTTATTACTCCTGGACATGATTGAATGGTACTAAATTATTTTAAATAATACTGCATATATTTATGTATGCCTATTCTAGTGTATGTTCTCACAGAGACAATAGCTAAGGTTTCATCCAACTGGCGACAGATTTTCATGCGAATGTCCTACAATCTGCATAAAGAAAATATGCACATTTTCCCACCAGTGGTGTTTCCACCAAACTGACTTGTTGCGGATAAAAATCAGTGCGTGATGACGTAGTGCACACAAAATGCACTTTTTTGCTTTCGTTTTCATGTACGGATACAGTGCGGTTAGGCTGTGCGGGTAGGCTAGTCTACATGATGAGATTGTTATGAATAAGAGCGAGAACATTATATTTGTCAAACGGCAGTCAAGCATCGATCATCTTGTCACCAGAATTAATCAATATTTATTGGAAAGGAGCATCAATCTCATCACCGTGCACTTTCACCACCCTGTGAAGGAGGGGGTGGGGTTGGGTTCCTAACGCCTCTGATAATCCTGCTCTCTGAGGGGCGAGATGAGCAGACGTCTGCAGAAACGGCCTGAGGAGGCTTTACCGCCCCCCCACCACCTGACCCTAACACACACACACTGCTGTCAGTGGGAGGTTCTACCCTCGAGGTATGAATGACTTTTCATCTCCACTCAATAATACATAGACCCCTCCCAGCACCCTCCCAAAGCAACCCATTTTTCCTTACAAATCTCGCAAAAACGCTCTGCCCTAACCCTCCCTCTTTCCCTCCTCCCCTTCCCTCCGTCTCACTATCCCTACCCATCCCCCTCTCCCCAAGAAGCTCAAGTGAGAGAGAAGACCAAGCCCCTCCACTCCATCAACTTGGAATCCTTAGCTGCCTGCAGGCCATCCTTCTAGACAATGTGTGGGTGGGTGCTTATATTTGTCCTATTTTACACACGTTCAAGTTACGCATGTGTGAATTGGAAATGTGTTTTTTGCATTTCCCAACTCCCCCTGAGACACCCTCAGAGAGTGGGGTCATGGCCTGGGTCTGCCATTATTAATGTGTGTATGTGTGTGTGTGTGTGTGTGTGTGTGTGTGTGTGTGTGTGTGTGTGTGTGTGTGCATGCAAGTGGGTGTGTGCCTGCGCACAGAGCTAGAGAATGTCAGGATATAGAGAATCATCAATCAGTTAATCAGTATTGGACAGCTTGTAATGACTCCCACAGGCACCAGCCACATAACAGAAGGCTATTAACGCAGCTAATGCTAGCACTCAACACACTACCTACCCAGTACATACTATACAACACACCAGCAACACACTACCTACCCAGTACATACTATACAACCTACCAGCAACACACTACCTACCCAGTACATAATATACAACCTACCAGCAACACACTTCCTACCCAGTACATAATATACAACACACCAGCAACACACTACCCATCCAGTACATACTATACAACACACCAGCAACACACTACCTACCTACAGCATAATATACAACACACCAGCAACACACTACCTACCCAGTACATAATATACAATACACCAGCAACACACTGCCTACCCAGTGCATAATATACAACACACCAGCAACACACTACCTACCCAGTACATAATATACAACACACCAGCAACACACTTCCTACCCAGTACATAATATACAACACACCAGCAACACACTACCTACCCAGTACATACTATACAACACACTAGCAACACACTACCCATCCACTACATACTATACAACACACCAGCAACACACTACCTACCTACAGCATAATATACAACACACCAGCAACACACTACCTACCCAGTACATAATATATAATACACCAGCAACACACTGCCTACCCAGTGCATAATATACAACACACCAGCAACACACTACCTACCCAGTACATAATATACAACACACCAGCAACACACTACCTACCCAGTACATAATATACAACACACTAGCAACACACTACCTACCCAGTACATAATATACAACACACTAGCAACACACGACATACGCAGTACATAATATACAACACACGATCAACACACTACATACCCAGTACATAATATACAACCTACCAGCAACACACTCCCTACCCAGTACATAATATACAACATCCCAGCAACACACTACCTACCCAGTACATAATATACAACACACCAGCAACACACTGCCTACCCAGTGCATAATATACAACACACCAGAAACACACTACCTACCCAGTACATAATATACAACACACTAGCAACACACTGCCTACCCAGTGCATAATATTTTAAACACCAGCGACACACTACCTACCCAGTACATAATATACAACACACCAGCAACACACTACCTACCCACAGCATAATATACAACACACCAGCAACACACTGCCTACCCAGTACATAATATACAACACACCAGCAACACACTACCTACCCAGTACATAATATACAACACACCAGCAACACACTACCTACCCAGTGCATAATATACAACACACCAGCAACACACTGCCTACCCACAGCATAATATACAATAACAGCAACAAACTACCTACCCAGTACATACTATACAACCTACCATCAACACACTGCCTACCCAGTACATCTTATACAACCTACCAGCAACACACTACCTACCCTGTACATCCTATACAACTTACCAGCAACACACTACCTACCCAGTACATAATATACAACACACCAGCAACACACTGTCCACCCAGTACATACTATATAACACACCAGCAACACACTGCCTACCCAGTACATATTGTACAACAGTAATACTGTCACGACTTCGGCCGAGGCTGCCTCCCCTCCTTGTTCAGGCAGGCTTCGGCGTTCGTTGTCACCGGAGTACTAACCACTGCCGCCCCAATCATCATCACAATTGTCTTGTCTTGTCAATCACACACACCTGGTTCTATTCCCCTAATTAGTCAGTGTATAAGTGTTCCCTCTGCCCCCTTGTCCTTGTGGGTGGTTGTTTGTTGTGGAGGTTAGTGAAGCTCGGTGGAGCTCGTGTATTTTGTTTTGATGGGAGTATTTTCCCGTGTGCCTTGTATTTTCCAGTGCACCTGTTTTGTGCCCTGTAGTGTGTTTGACGCATTTCTGCGTAAACCTGTATTTTTCGGATTAAAGCCTGTTTCTGTGATTTACCCTCCTGTGCCTGACTCCTTCAACACCACCTTATCACAGAATCACCCACCCTGTATATGGAGTCAGCGGGAGAAGAGCGCATGCCTGGAGTCGTGGCACGGGTCCAGGAGCATTCAACGATGCTGGCCAGCTTGGGGGAAGCGATGATCTGTCGAGACCAGCTGGCCAACCGGATCCATCCACATACACCCCAGCACCCGGAGGGATCCAGATATCCCGACCATGGGCGTTTGATGGGACGACAGCGCTGTGCCAGGGATTCCTCCTCCAATTGGAGCTTTACTTCGCCAGCATCAGGCCGGAACCATCGGAGCGGGAGAAGGTGTCCATCCTCGTTTCCTGCCTGTGGGAAAGCCCTGGAGTGGGCCAACGCGGTGTGGAACGAAGGAGGAGCCGCGTTGGAGGACTACATATGGGAGTTCGCTCGCCTCTTTCGGGCGGTCTTCGATCACCCGCCCGAGGGTAGAGAGGCGGGTGAGCGACTGGTCCATCGAGGACAGCGCAGGACTTCGCGAGTTTCGGACGCTGGCAGCGGGGTCCGGGTGGAACGAGCGGGCCCTGATCGACACCATGTTGTCCTTCAACAAACTGGTGGACATGGCCATTCGTTTGGACAACCTACTGGCAGCCAGAGGACGTCCTGGTAGGGGTCTGCCCGTTTCCACCCCGGAACAAATCGGATCCCGAGCCGATGGAGCTGGGTGGAGCCGCCGGCCGAGAGAGCGGAGGAGGACAGCGACAGTGCCACTCTGGTGGCACGAAGGGACAATACACCACACATCGTAGTCAATGTTCTTTTGGGCCGGGAGGCGGCAGGCAGAGCACTCACGCATCACCCCAGGTATCGAACACTCACACTTGTTCAGAGCACTCCACAACCCCACCTTCTCATGGCCGCAGTGGGCTCTCATGGGGTGGTCGCGAGAGTGTCAGGGTAGGTGTCTAGATGTTTTTGTTGGTGCAACCACGGTGGTAAGTCCAAACAGTACCGCCACTGTGCGCATTCCCCCTGAATACCTCTATCTGGCGCAAGCGTTCTCTAAAACGCAGGCGACTAAATTACCACCTCATCGGGCGGGGGATTGCGCGATAAACCTCCGGGTAGACGCTGTACCTCCCAGGAGTCATATATACCCCCTGTCACAGGCTGAAATGCTGGCTATGGAAACCTATGTCACCGAGTCCCTGCGCCAGGGGTATATACGTCCCTCCACTTCACCCGCCTCCTCGAGTTTCTTCTTTGTGAAGAAGAAGGACGGAGGTCTGCGCCCGTGCATTGATTATCGACCACTGAACAGGGAAACGATAAGATTTAGTTATCCTCTCCCCCTCATTCCATCGGTGATTGAATCAATGCATGGGGCGCGCTTCTTCACCAAATTAGATCTCAGGAGTGCGTACAACCTGGTGCGTATCCGAGAGGGAGATGAGTGGAAGACAGCATTCAGCACAACCACGGGGCATTATGAATACCTGGTGATGCCTTACGGTTTGATGAATGCTCCCTCAGTTTTCCAGTCCTTTGTGAACGAGGTGTTTCGGGACATGCTTGGTCGCGGTGTAGTGGTCTACATCGATGACATCCTGGTGTATTCCACTACGCGCGCCGAGCATGTGTCCCTGGTTCGCAAGGTGCTGGCCCGACTGTTGGAAAATGACCTTTATGCTAAGGCAGAGAAGTGTATGTTTTTCCAGCAGTCCGTCTCCTTCCTTGGATACCGCATTTCCACCTCAGGTGTGGAGATGGAGGGAGATCGCATTTCAGCCGTGTGTAATTGGCCAACGCCAACCACGGTTAAGGAGGTGCAGCGCTTCCTTGGCTTTGCCAACTACTATCGGAGGTCTATCCGGGGCTTTGGCAAGGTGGCAGCTCCCATGACATCCCTGTTGAAGGGTGGGCCGTCCCGGCTCCGCTGGTCTGCTGAGGCTGACTTGGCCTTCAGGAGACTGCGGGGTCTGTTCACCTCAGCTCCAGTTCTGGCCCACCCCGATCCATCACTACCGTTCAAGGTGGAGGTGGATGCGTCCGAGGTAGGGATAGGCGCTGTCCTGTACCAACGCTTGGGCACGCCACCCAAGCTCCGCCCCTGTGCCTTCTTCTCTAAGAAGCTCAGCCCGGCGGAGCAGAACTACGACGTTGGTGATCGGGAGCTGTTGGCTGTTGTCCGAGCCTTGACCGTGTGGAGGCATTGGCTCGAAGGGGCGAAATACCCTTTCCTCGTCTGGACGGACCACCGTAACCTGGAGTACATCCGGGCAGCGAGGAGGCTGAATCCTCGCCAGGCCAGGTGGGCCCTATTCTTCACCCGGTTTGATTTTACATTGTCATACATTCCGGGTACGAAGAACGTGAAGGCAGACGCACTGTCCCGGCTGTATGACACAGAGGAGAGGCCCAGAGACAACACCCCCATACTCCCGGCCTCCTGCATTGTGGCGCCAGTAGTATGGGCGATGGACGCGGATATAGAGCAGGCATTACGCACAGATCCATCTCCACTGCAGTGTCCAGCTGGGCTGCGGTACGTGCCTGCTCTTATCCGTGATTGTCTGATCTTCTGGGCACACATGTCACCCTCCTTTGGTCACCCAGGTATTGGCTGTACAGTGCGCTGCTAAAGCGGAAAGTACTGGTGGCCTACCTTGGCTAAGGACATGAGGGTGTACGTCTCCTCCTGCTCGGTGTGCGCCCAGAGTAAGGCACCTCCCAGTGGGTAAGCTACAACCATTACCAGTTCCACAACGACCATGGTCTCATCCTAGTATTGATTTTCTGACTGATCTTCCCCTCTCCCAAGGTAACACCACCATCCTGGTTGTTGTGGACAGCTTCTCCAAGTCCTGCCGCCTCCTTCCTCTACCCGGTCTCCCCACGGCCCTGCAGACTGCGGAGGCCCTGTTTACTCACGTCTTCCGGCACTATGGGGTGCCAGAGGATATAGTGTCCGACCGAGGTCCCCAGTTCACGTCCAAGGTTTGGAAGGTGTTCATGGAATGTCTGGGGGTCTCGGTCAGCCTGACCTCTGGGTTCCACCCCAAGTCAAATGGGAAGGTGGAACGAGTAAATCAGGATATGGGTAGGTTCCTGCGGTCCTACTGCCAGGACCGGCCGGGGGAGTGGTCGGTGTTCTTGCCATGGGCAGAATATGCCCAGAACTCTCTCCGCCACTCCTCTACTAACCTAACACCATTCCAATGTGTTTTAGGTTACGAACCGGCTCCTGCGGTGGATGACTGGTTTCGGCACGCGGAGGAGACGTGGGACGCTGCCCATGTTCACTTCCAGCGCGCCGTGCGTCGTCAGAAGGCCAACGCTGACCGTCACCGCAGGGAATCCCCGGTTTTCGTACCGGGAAATCGGGTCTGGCTCTCGACCCGGAATCTGCCCCTCCGCCTGCCCTGCCGGAAGCTGAGCCCGCAGTTTGTGGGGCCGTTCAAAGTCCTGAGGAGAATCAACGAGGTTAAGTATAGGTTGTTACTCCCCCCTGATTACCGAATGAACCCCTCGTTTCATGTGTCTCTCCTCAGGCCGGTGGTGGTTAGTCCGCTCCAGGAGTCTGAGGTGCGGGAGGTTCCTCCACCTCCTCTGGACATCAAGGGGGCCCCGGCGTACTCTGTCCATGCCATCCTGGATTCGAGGCGTCGGGTGGGGGGCCTTCAGTACCTCGTGGAGTGGGAGGGGTACGGTCCGGAGGAACGGTGCTGGGTCCCGGTGAGGGATATCCTCGATCCCTCCCTGTTGCGGGATTTCCACCGTCGTCATCCGGCTCGCCCTGCTCCGCGTCCTCCTGGCCCTCCCCGAGGCCAGGGTCGGCATGCTGCTGGAGCTGCGCGTCAAGGGGGGGGTACTGTCACGACTTCGGCCGAGGCTGCCTCCCCTCCTTGTTCGGGCAGGCTTTGGCGTTCATCGTCACCGGAGTACTAACCACTGTCGCCCCAATTATCATCACAATTGTATTTTTTTGTCAATCACACACACCTGGTTCTATTCCCCTAATTAGTCTGTGTATAAGTGTTCCCTCTGCCCCCTTGTCCTTGTGGGTGATTGTTTGTTGTGGAGGTTAGTGAAGCTATTAAATGTGACGTTTTCCCGATTTGAGCTTTTTAGACATTACGGTAATGAGAAGGCCAAGTGGAGTAAAGGGGTGTTTGAGCATAAGAACCTCATTCTGAAGACATATAGGCAAATAAATTAACTTCTACTACTCCTCTAGATGATGCATCATGGGTGAATAAAACTTTATTTAAAAACTTGAAAAAGTGTTACGGTAATGAGACATGTTCACAGACACTGTGTTTGTACATAATAAATATTATAGTTTAATATAAAGTTCAACTGGTATT
>NC_140009.1:14215273-14310273 GCF_964263955.1 Coregonus lavaretus | reverse complement strand
CCATTCCTCCATACAAAATCTTTTCAGATCCTTGATATCCTTCATCTGCGCTTATGGACTGCCCTCTTCAATTCAAACCAGAGGTTTTCAATTGGGTTCAAGTCCGGAGAATGAGATGGCCATTGCAAAATGTTGGTTTTGTGGTCAATTAACCATTTCTTTGTGGATTTTAATGTGTGCTTGGGGTTATTGTCTTGCAGGAAGATCCACTTGCGGCCAAGTTTCAGTCTCCTGGCAGAGGCAACCAGGTTTTTGGCTAAAATGTCCTGGTACTGGGTAAAGTCCATGACGCCCTTGACCTTAACAAGGGCCCCAGGACCAGTGGATCAAAATAGCCCCATAACATCAAAGATCCACCATCATATTTTACAGTAGGTAAGGGGTTCTTTCCTGCATATGCATCTTTCTTTTGACGCAAAACCCACCACTGGGGTGCATGGCCAAAGAGCTCTATTTTCATGTCATCTGACCATAGCACTGGTTCCAATCCAAGTGGTAATGCCATTTAGAATACTCCAGGCATTTACATTTGTTGGATGACTTGAAAATAGAGCTCTTTGGCCATCAAGGGTGCCAATCATTTAGGACAGTCTTTGGGTAGCCGGGACTCAGGAATACCTGTTTCTGACTGATCTGAGTAAACACGTGTTTGCGTGTGTGTGTGTGTGTGTGTGTGTGTGTACCTCTGACCTGAGCCTGGATTAACACTGCCTCTGCTCAGGAGCATTACAGGACAGAAACATTACTACACACACGACATCATGTTTCATACTCCAAACACAGAGCTTAAGCTCTCCTCAATATTTAAGAGCAAGCCTGTTGGATGATGCAGACCACCTGAGTAGGACAGGATTGTATCATATCCATTACCAGACAAAACATGACCACAAAGAAGACCCTCATATGATTGACAGCTGACATCACTCACCCTGTCTGTCTCCTCTGTGGACTTGTATCCTGACGACAACACCACGTCGCCTGGCGTCGCATATCCGGGGTGGTAACCAGGGGTGGGGCTACTTGGCGTGGTGTCCGTGGTGGAGGAGGAGCGCGGGCGGCCGGAATGCTGCTGTGCATCGTAGGTAGGCCTGCGGTGGTGGGCCTGGGGGCTGCCTCTCAGAGGGGGGTCCCGGTCTCCTCCCCCTACCCCGGCCCCGGCCCCTGTCCCGTTCCCCCCTGCCCCCTTACTGCGCCGGCTCTGCAGGCTGGTCCCTCGCCTCATGGTGCCCACAGGGCCGGCACCCTGACCAGCTGGGGGGGCAATGAGAACACCAGAGGGGGGGTCAAAGTCAGGACAGGCCAAGGGGGCTAGGAAGGGGGTGAGGTAGTTCTTGGGGGGGTAGCGAGAGGGTCCACCCACTGAGACCAAAGAGGATAAGGAAGTGGAGGATGCGGAGGAGGCTAGGGTAAAGCGAGCGAGGGACAGGCGTCTGCGTTGCTGCTGGAAAAGCTGCTTCAGACCCTGGCCCAGGACGCCAATGCTCTCCCGGGCATTCTGGGTAATTTTGGAGAGGGTGTGGTGGTCTGAGAGAGAGGAACAGCTCCTGAGGCCTGAGTCCTGCGCCCCTCCTCTACGCCCTGACCCCCCTGGGTGCCTCTCACTATGCCCTCGCTGCATACGAGGATGCAACACTCTCATAGACAGGGGAATAGGGCTGGGATAGGGGAGTCTGTAATGGGGGGTGGTCTGGACTAGAGTGGTTGGGAGATAGGATAGGGGGATTGGTAACTTTAGAGTAGAATAGGGAGTTGTTATAGTTTACTCTCTCTTCGTCAGACAGGTGGGACTGGGACAGGAGAGTACAGTAATCAACTTCTTGTCTTGCTAAGCATTCTAACTAGATTGAGTAGAGTTGGGTAGAGTAGGGTAGAGTAGAGTAGGGTAGATTAGAGTATAGTAGGGTAGAGTATTCTAGGGTAGAGTAGGGTAGGGTAGAGTACGGTAGGATAGAGTAGAGTAGGATAGGGTAGGGTGGAGTAAAGTAGGTTAGAGTAGGGTAGAGTATAGTATAGTATAGTAGGGTAGGGTAGGGTAGAGTAGGGTAGAGTAGGGTAGGATAGAGTAGGGTTGAGTAGAGTAGGGTGGGATAGAGTAGGGTAGAGTAGGGTGGGATAGAGTAGGGTAGAGTAGGGTAGAGTAGAGTGAGATAGAGTAGGGTAGAGTAGGGTAGGGTAGGATAGAGTAGGGTTGAGTAGAGTAGGGTGGGATAGTGTAGGGTAGAGTAGGGTGGGATAGTGTAGGGTAGAGTAGGGTGGGATAGTGTAGGGTAGAGTAGGGTGGGATAGTGTAGGGTAGAGTAGGGTGGGATAGTGTAGGGTAGAGTAGGGTAGAGTAGTGTAGGGTAGAGTAGGGTGGGATAGAGTCGGGTAGAGTAGGGTAGAGTAGAGTAGAGTAGGGTAGAGTAGAGTAGGGTAGAGTAGGGTGGGATAGAGTAGGGTAGAGTAGAGTAGGGTGGGATAGAGTAGGGTAGAGTAGGGTAGAGTAGGGTAGGATAGAGTAGGGTTGAGTAGGGTGGGATAGTGTAGGGTAGAGTAGGGTGGGATAGAGTAGGGCAGAGTAGGGTAGAGTAGGGTGGGATAGTGTAGGGTAGAGTAGGGTGGGATAGAATATGGTAGAGTAGGGTAGAGTAGAGTAGGGTAGAGTAGAGTAGAGTATGATAGGGTGTGTGTTTCTGGGTTCACTCTCTGTCTCTCTCTTTTTTGTCTCTCTGTCAGACAGGACAGGATGGGGTGGGACAGGAGAGGTCAAAGTTCAGCGGCGACCAATGGGAGTCCATAAGGGTGCATGCATCTGCCAATCAGCTCAAAGATCATGCTCGTCTAGTAGTCTATCACAGAAAGAGAGTAAATGGGTTATGAGGGGGGCGGAAAAATAAGGGACGGACAAAAGGAAGCACACAGGAAGAAGATGTTCTAGAACAGACACTGCTTGAAGTTGCCCGTCAACTTGACCCTGGGCCAAATGTAGGGGGCAACTTCTATTAACACCACACACACACAAACAGGCTATTGGTTAGTTAGGGGAAGGGGATAGGAGAAAGAGACAGACAGAAACACAGAGATGGAGCAAACAAAGGAGAGAAATAAGTGAAAAGACCCACCTAACATCAGCCCAAAGCTGCCTAGCCTGACTCAGTGTCCAAGATCATCTGTAGAGAGAGAGAAATAGAGAGAGAAATAGAAAGAGAGAGCAAAAAATATATAGAGAGAGAAATAGAGAGAGAGAGAGAGAGAGAGAGAGAGAGAGAGAGAGAGAGAGAGAGAGAGAGAGAGAGAGAGAGAGAGAGAGAGAGAGAATAGAGAGAGAGACAAATAGAGAGAGAGAGAGAGAAAGAGAGTGAGAGAGAAATAGAGAGAGAAATAGAGAGAGAGAGAGAGAGAGAGAGAGAGAGAGAGAGAGAGAGAGAGAGAGAGAGAGAGAGAGAGAGAGCAAGCAATGTCTCAATCAACTAATAAAAACTTAATCTATGTTCAATCAAATATCACACCGAAGTATTGTGTGTGTGCTGTGTGCAATGTGTGTCTGCTGGTAGATTCTCTAGGAGCTAATTTGGCGTCACTAAACAGATCCTTCTGCTTACTGCTACAGTGGTGTCTGGAGAGAATGGCTTCCTCAAAAACAACCCACAGCAACACAGGCTCACTATACAAACTCACCTAACCTGCAGCAACCAAAACAAACCTAAGCCAATCTAACCCGACCAACATCGATTCCTATGAGGCTGAGGAGCGACAGTAATGGCCTTAGACACACATCCCTGGTGTGAAGAGAAGGCAGCTTGTCAGACACAGTGACTACTGGCCCTGAGGGGAGGAAAACAAGTCGAAGTCAGGAACATTCTGAGCTCTGGGGAGTGACTGATAAACATGCAAACTATACTGAACAATTTCAATGATTTTACTGAGTTACAGTTCATATAAGGAAACAGTCAATATAAATAAATTCATTAGGCCCTAATCTATGGATTTCACATGACTAGGCAGGGGCGCAGACATGGGTGGGCCTGGGAGGGCATTAGCCCACCCACTTGGGAGCCAGGCCCACCCACTGGGGAGCCAGGCCCAGCCAATAAGAATGAGTTTATCACCACAAAAGGGCTTTATTACAGATAGAAATTCTCCTCAGCACCCAATCTCGCAGATGAAGAAACCAGAGGTCCTGGCCTGGCGTGGATACACGGCGGTTGTGAGGCCGGTTGAACGTACTGCCAAATTCTCTAAAACGACATTGGAGGTGGCTTATGGTAGAGAACTGAACATTCAATTCTCTGGCAACAGCTCTGGTGGACATTCCTGCAGTCAGCATGCCAATTGCATGGTCAGGTGGATGGATTATCTTGGCAAAGGAGAAATGCTCACTAACAGGGATGTAAACAAATTTGTGGTCAACATTTGAGAGAAATAAGCTTTTTGTGCGTATGGGACATTTCAGTTCATGAAACATGGGACCAACACTTTACATGTTGCGTTTATATTTTTTGTTCACTATACAGTTGAAGTAGGAAGTTTACATACACTTAGGTTGGTGTCATTAAAACTCATTGTTCAACCACTCCACACATTTCTTGTTAACAAACTATAGTTTTGGCAAGTCGGTTAGGACATCTACTTTGTGCATGACACAAGTCATTTTTCCAACAATTGTTTACAGACAGATTATTTAATTTATAATTCACTGTATCACAATTCCAGTGGGTCAGAAGTTTACACACACTAAGTTGACTGTGCCTTTAAACAGCTTGGAAAATTCCAGAAAATGATGTCATGGGTTTAGAAGCTTCTGATAGGCTAATTGACATCATTTGAGTCAATTGGAGGTGTACCTGTGGATGTATTTCAAGGCCTACCTTCAAACTCAGTGCCTCTTTGCTTGACATCATGGGAAAATCAAACGAAATCAGCCAAGACCTCAGAAAATAAATTGTAGACCTCCACAAGTCTGGTTCATCCTTGGGAGCAATTTCCAAATGCCTGAAGGTACCACGTTCATCTGTACAAACAATAGTACGCAAGTATAAACACCATGGGACCATGCAGCCGTCATACCGCTCAGGAAGGAGACATGTTCTGTCTCCTAGAGATGAACATACTTTGGTGCAAATCAATCCCAGAACAACAGCAAAGGACCTTGTGAAGATGCTGGAGGAAACAGTTACAAAAGTATCTATATCCACAGTAAAACGAGTCCTATATCGACATAACCTGAAATGCCGCTCAGCAAGGAAGAAGCCACTGCTCCAAAACCACCATAAAAAAGCCAGACTACGGTTTGCAACTGCACATGGGGACAAATATCATACTTTTTGGAGAAATGTCCTCTGGTCTGATGAAACAAAAATAGAACTGTTTGGCCATAATGACCATCGTTATGTTTGGAGGAAAAAGGGGGTTGCTTGCAAGCCGAAGAACACCATCCCAACCGTGAAGCACGGGGGTGGCAGCATCATGCTGTGGGGGTGCTTTGCTGCAGGAGGGACTGGTGCACTTCACAAAATAGATGGCATCATGAGGAAGGACAATTATGTGGATATATTGAAGCAACATCTCAAGACATCAGTCAGGAAGTTAAAGCTTGGTCGCAAATGGGTCTTCCAAATGGACAATGACCCCAAGCATACTTCCAAAGTTGTGGCAAAATGGCTTAAGGAGAACAAAGTCAAGGTATTGGAGTGGCCATCACAAAGCCCTGACCTCAATCCTATAGAAAATGTGTGGGCAGAACTGAAAAAGCGTGTGCAAGCAAGCAGGCCTACAAACCTGACTCAGTTACACCAGCTCTGTCAGGAGAAATGGGCCAAAATTCACCCAACTTATTGTGGGAAGCTTGTGGAAGGCTACCCAAAACGTTTGACCCAAGTTAAACAATTTAAAGGCAATGCTACCAAATACTAATTGAGTGTATGTAAACTTCTGACCCACTGGGAATGTGATGAAAGCTGAAATAAATCATTCTCTCTACCATTATTCTGACATTTCACATTCTTAAAATAAAGTGGTGATCCTAACTGACCGAAGACAGGGTATATTTACTAGGATTAAATTGGAATTGTGAAAAACTGAGTATAAATGTATTTGGCTAAGGTGTATGTAAACTTCCGACTTCAACTGTATATTCCCTCAGCTGCACAGTCACAAGAGTGTTGGCTCACATCAACACCATTATCCCAGAAACCCTAGACCCACTCCAATTTGCATACCGCCCCAACAGATCCACAGATGATGCAATCTCTATTGCACTCCACACTGCCCTTTCCCACCTGGACAAGAAGAACACCTACGTGAGAATGCTATTCATTGACTACAGCTCAGCATTCAACACCATAGTGCCCTCAAAGGTCATCACTAAGCTAAGGATCCTGGGACTAAACACCTCCCTCTGCAACTGGATCCTGGACTTCCTGACGGGCCGCCCCCAGGTGGTAAGGGTAGGTGACAACACATCTGCCACACTGATCCTCAACACGGGGGCCCCTCAGGGGTGCGTGCTCAGTCCCCTCCTGTACTCCCTGTTCACCCATGACTGCATGGCCAGGCACGACTCCAACACCATCATTAAGTTTGCCGACGACACAACAGTGGTAGGCCTGATCACCGACAACGATGAGACAGCCTATAGGGAGGAGGTCAGAGACCTGGCCGTGTGGTGCCAGGATAACAACCTCTCCCTCAACGTGACCAAGACAAAGGAGATGATTGTGGACTACAGGGAAAAAAAGAGGACTGAGCACGCCCCCATTCTCATTGACGGGGCTGTAGTGGAACAGGTTGAGAGCTTCAAGTTCCTTGGTGTCCACATTACCAACGAACTATCATGGTCCAAACACACCAAGACAGTCGTGAAGAGGGCACGACAAAGCCTATTCCCCCTCAGGAGACTGAAAAGATTTGGCATGGGTCCTCAGATCCTCAAAAAAATCTACAGCTGCACCATCGAGAGTATCCTGACTGGTTGCATCACCGCCTGGTATGGCAACTGCTTGGCCTCCGACCGCAAGGCACTACAGAGGGTAGTGCGTACGGCCCAGTACATCACTGGGGCCAAGCCTCCTGCCATCCAGGACCTCTATATCAGGCGGTGTCAGAGGAAGGCCCTCAAAATTGTCAAAGACTCCAGCCACCCTAGTCATAGACTGTTCTCTCTGCTACTGCATGGCAAGCGGTACCGGAGTGCCAAGTCTAGGTCCAAAAGACTTCTCAACAGCTTCTACCCCCAAGCCATAAGACTCCTGAATAGCTAATCATGGCTACCCGGACTATTTGCACTGCCCCCCCACCCCATCTTTTTACGCTGCTGCTACTCTGTTAATTATTTATGCATAGTCACTTTAACTCTACCCACATGTACATACAGTGGGGAAAAAAGTATTTAGTCAGCCACCAATTGTGCAAGTTCTCCCACTTAAAAAGATGAGAGAGGCCTGTAATTTTCATCATAGGTACACGTCAACTATGACAGACAAAATGAGAAAAAAAATCCAGAAAATCACATTGTGGGATTTTTAATGAATTTATTTGCAAATTATGGTGGAAAATAAGTATTTGGTCAATAACAAAAGTTTCTCAATACTTTGTTATATACCCTTTGTTGGCAATGACACAGGTCAAACGTTTTCTGTAAGTCTTCACAAGGTTTTCACACACTGTTGCTGGTATTTTGGCCCATTCCTCCATGCAGATCTCCTCTAGAGCAGTGATGTTTTAAGGCTGTCGCTGGGCAACACAGACTTTCAACTCCCTCCAAAGATTTTCTATGGGGTTGAGATCTGGAGACTGGCTAGGCCACTCCAGGACCTTGAAATGCTTCTTACGGAGCCACTCCTTCGTTGCCCGGGCGGTGTGTTTGGGATCATTGTCATGCTGAAAGACCCAGCCACGTTTCATCTTCAATGCCCTTGCTGATGGAAGGAGGTTTTCACTCAAAATCTCACGATACATGGCCCCATTCATTCTTTCCTTTACACGGATCAGTCGTCCTGGTCCCTTTGCAGAAAAACAGCCCCAAAGCATGATGTTTCCACCCCCATGCTTCACAGTAGGTATGGTGTTCTTTGGATGCAACTCGGCATTCTTTGTTCTCCAAACACGACGAGTTGAGTTTTTACCAAAAAGTTATATTTTGGTTTCATCTGACCATATGACATTCTCCCAATCCTCTTCTGGATCATCCAAATGCACTTTAGCAAACTTCAGACGGGCCTGGACATGTACTGGCTTAAGTAGGGGGACACGTCTGCACTGCAGGATTTGAGTCCCTGGCGGCGTAGTGTGTTACTGATGGTAGGCTTTGTTACTTTGGTCCCAGCTCTCTGCAGGTCATTCACTAGGTCCCCCCGTGTGGTTCTGGGATTTTTGCTCACCGTTCTTGTGATCATTTTGACCCCACTGGGTGAGATCTTGCGTGAAGCCCCAGATCGAGGGAGATTATCAGTGGTCTTGTATGTCTTCCATTTCCTAATAATTGCTCCCACAGTTGATTTCTTCAAACCAAGCTGCTTACCTATTGCAGACTCAGTCTTCCCAGCCTGGTGCAGGTCTACAATTTTGTTTCTGGTGTCCTTTGACAGCTCTTTGGTCTTGGCCATAGTGGAGTTTGGAGTGTGACTGTTTGAGGTTGTGGACAGGTGTCTTTTATACTGATAACAAGTTCAAACAGGTGCCATTAATACAGGTAACGAGTGAAGGACAGAGGAGCCTCTTAAAGAAGAAGTTACAGGTCTGTGAGAGCCAGAAATCTTGCTTGTTTGTAGGTGACCAAATACTTATTTTCCACCATAATTTGAAAATAAATTCATTAAAAATCCTACAATGTGATTTTCTAGATTTTTTTTCCTCAATTTGTCTGTCATAGTTTACGTGTACCTATGATGAAAATTACAGGCCTCTCTCATATTTTTAAGTGGGAGAACTTGCACAATTGGTGGCTGACTAAATACTTTTTCCCCCCACTGTATTACTTCAACAACCTCAACTAGCCGGTGCCCCCGCACATTGACTCTGCACCGGTACCCCCCTGTATATATAGCCTCCCTACTGTTATTTTATTTTACTTCTGCTCTTTTTTTCTCAACACTTTTTTGTTGTTTTATTCTACTTTGGTTAAGGGCTGTAAGTAAACATTTCACTGTAATGTCTGCACCTGTTGTATTCGGTGCATGTGGCCAATAAAATTTGATTTGATTTGAAGAGTCTACTATACGTGACGGCACGCACACACAACCACGCAGGGCACACACACACACACACAGTGAGAAAGAGGAAGAGAGAGAGAGAGAATGCAATCTACACAAATGCAGCTGTGATAAGCTGGGCCCACGTCACAGCCAGTTAGCACAATCAGCTGTTCAGTTTCACAATGGGCCCAGAGAGAGGAGAGAGCAGCACACGGCACAGTGACGCACACTACAGCAACACTGACACATTCACACAACCACACAGACACATTCACACAGCAACACAGTGTGTATTTTTTTGAAGGAGAGGTGGAATTTTAATCTGGTCTTCACCGTGGCCAAGTACCCCCTCTCTCTCTACACAAAAACCTCTGATGATGTAAAATAAAGTCTAAGCTACAAATATATGCAAATATGAAAACATTCTGAGTTTCCTCATAAAATTGACGTTACAGAATAAAATATTTTTTTATGACAACTTTTTTTCAAGAATTTATAAAATAGTTTGACAACCCTGTTTGTAAGCTTTTAAATTATATTAAACTCAACCGTTCATCTTTTCCAGTGATGAAGACATGGATGTCTCATAGTATGGTGGGGTATGCAAAATGGGTCAACTTTGAGCACCTTTATCTCTTGAATGTTTTTGCATTCAGGTAGAAAAAGTAACTTTCTGAGCACTTCAACAATGGGCAAATATGTATGGAAGGTTTCGTTCAAATCAAAAGGGGTGCGGTCAAAAAGTGATTAAATTCAAATGGATTTACCCTATTCCAAAATCAAATGAAATGTATGCGTCACTTGCCAGATGGACCGTTGAGTGACATGACAGTGCTGTTCTGTTCTATCCTGGTCTGACCCTGACCCTCAGAGCAGGTGCTGCTGGAATCACAGAAAGGGTATTGGTAAACTAGAGGCTACAGCCAACACATGATACATCCACTACGGCACAGATCATTCACATAGGCCTATACAACACACACACACACACACACAAATACACACACAGTGATGATTAAACAGATAACAGGTGGCAGAGCCTGTGTTGGCAGTGCAGCCATGATGAGTCAGCACGTTTCTCAGAATCACTGTGGCCCAGTCAAAAGTGAACCATCAATGACCACGAGGACATTGGCCTTCTGGAAGCCCCTGGCACAGACACACACACACAGACACACGTGACCTGGGCCCTAACTGCAGGTCAGTCCATTCATTGGCCATGTCAGTCTTCCTGTTGCTGATACCATTGTCTCTGCATGGCCAGCTAAATCCAGATGGTGAGATGGAGACAGCTCAGCCTTGCTTACCAGGCAGACAGGCATGCCATGCCATCTCACTGTAAGCCTGGTTCAAATCAAATAAATAACAATGATCGGATCACTGCTGGTTAAATAAGTTTGACTTGTCGTCAACCGTTACTCAGACTGTTAACCGTGACAGCCCCAGCTCCATAACCATGATACTGTATGTGGACTCAATTGCTATCTGCATTGACACTTTTAACATGAACTCTTTTGACTCATAACATAGGCTGCTGCTACTGTTTATTATCTATCCTGTTGCCTAGTCACTTTATCCCTACCTATATGTACATATCTACCTCAATTACCTTGTACCCCTGCACATCGACTCTGTACTGGTACCTGTGTATATAGTCATGTTATCGTTTCTTTTTTTTCATTGTTGGTAAGGGCCTGTAAGTAAGCATTTCACTGTTATTCTACACTAGTTGTTTACGAAGTATGTAACAAATACAATTTGATTTGATTGATTTGATTTGACAGCAATATTGTGTGTACCATTTAGAGTGTTCCGTTAATTGAATTAATATGTCCATTCTAACCCAGTTAGGCTAGGTAGTTAATTGAATTAAACCCATTTAGGCTGGGTAGTTCAGCTGTCTTTTGGTTGGTCAATCTGGACCCTTAGTTGTTGCACTGAGGCACACATACTGTTGGTCATTGTTGAACCTATAGATTCAATCCAAAGAAATTCCAGTAGCCTTAAACAGGCCCATACATTTCCAGAGGAACCAGGGAGTTCACATGGAACAGGCTGCTCTTTGTTCTGCTTAGAGCAACACACAGCCCTATCTCTGGCCTTTGTGCCCTGTTTCTTTCACTGACACACACACACACACACACACACACACACACATCAATAAGAGAGGAATTAGGCCAGAGAGTTCTGACAGCGATGCTGTTCAGAGAGAGAGACAGACAGAGAGCGACAGAGAGTGATAGAGTGTGTGTGGGTGTGTGCTCTCTGACTGATAATGGAGCACATCTCATTCTGCAGCCCCATGACAGCACAGGAAACATGAACAATCGTTATTGTATCTGTTTATGTTGTCTCTGTGTGTGTGTGTGTGTGTGTGTGGGGGGGGGGGGGGGGGGGGGGGGGGAAGGACAGAGAGAGAGCGAGAGCAGGAGATAAAGAGAAAGCAGCAAATAGAGAGAGCGAGGTAAGGGCCCTGTGTAACTCAGTTGGTAGAGCATGGCGCTTACAATGCCAGGGTTGTGGGTTCAATTCCCACCGGGGGCCAGTATTTAAAAAAAAACTCTCACTAACTAACTGTATGTCGCTCTGGATAGGAGCGTCTGCTAAATGCCTAAAATGTAAGAGAAAGGAACAGTTGAGACTGTCAGTTTTGACACTGAGGGGATGCCTCACACAAGCTGCAGAAAGGGTGATAAGTGCTAGAAGTGTTGTATGTGCGTGGTGTGTGGTGTGTGTGTGTGTTTGTGTGTCTCAGCAGGATCAAAAGCAGCCAATAGTCCAGAGAGTGTTCTAGCTGGCTGCACTTGACTACGCTGGGTTTAACCTGAGAGCTTAGAGCTGATACAGTGCCTTCAGAAAGTATTCACACCGCTTGTCTTTTCCACATTTTGTTGTGTTAGTCTGAATTTAAAATTGATTAAATTGAGATGTTGTGTCACTGGCCTACTTACACACAATACCCCATAATGTCAAAGTGGAATTATGTTTTTAGAAATGTTTACAAATTAGTTAAAAATGAAAAGCTGAAATGTCTTGAGTCAATAACTATTCAACCCCTTTGTTATGGCAAGCCTAAATAAGTTGAGGAGTAAAAATGTGCTTAACAAGTCACATAATAAGTTGCATGGACTCACTCTGTGTGCAATAATAGTGTTTAATATGATTTCTGAATGACTGCCTCATCTCTGTAACCAACACTTATCTGTAAGATCCCTCAGTCAAGCAGTGAATTTCAAACACAGATTCAACCACAAAGACCAGGGAGATTTCCCAATGCCTCGCAAAGAAGCGCATATATTGGTAGATGGATGGGGAAAAAAACAGACATTGAATATCCCTTTGAGCATGGTGAAGTTATTAATTTATTAATTACACCCAGTCACTACAAAGATATGTGTGTCCTTCCTAACTCAGTTGCCGGAGAAGAAGGAAACCGCTCAGGGATTTCACTATGAGGCCAATGGTGACTTTAAAACAGTTACAGAGTTTAATGGCTGTGATAGGAGAAAAACTGAGGATGGATCAACAACATTGTAGTTACTATACAATACTAACCTAATTGACAGAGTGAAAAGAAGGAAGCCTGTACATAATTCAAATATTCTAAAACATAACATCCTGTTTGAAACAAGGCACTAAAGTAAAACGGCAAAAATGTGGCAAAGAAATGAACTTTATGTCCTGAATACAAAGTGCTATGTTTGGGGCAAATGCAACACATCACTGAGTACCACTCTTCATAATTTCAAGCATGGTGGTAACTACATCATTTTATGGGTATGCTTGTCATTGGCAAGGACTAGGGAGTTTTTTAGGATAAAAAGAAACAGAATAGAGATAAGCACAGGCAAAATCCTAGAGGAAAACCTGGTTCAGTCTGCTTTCCAACAGACACTGGGAGACAAATTCACATTTCAGCAGGACAATAACCTAAAACACAAGGCCAAATGTACACTGGAGTTGCTTACCAAGACGACAATGAATGTTCCTGAGCGGCCTAGTTACAGTTTTGACTTAAATCTGCTTGGAAATCTATGGCAATACTTGATGATGATCAACAACCAACTTGACAGAGCTTGAAGAATTGTAAAAATAATAATGTGCAAATATTGTACAATCTAGGTGTGCAAAGCTCTTAGGGACTTACCCAGAAAGACTCACAGCTGTAATCGCTGCCAAAGGTGATTCTAACATGTATGGACTCAAGGGTGTGAATACTTATGTAAATGAAATATTTCTGTATTTCATTTTCAATAAAAACTTTGAACTTTGACATTATGGGGTATTGTGTGTAGATGGGTGAGATTTTTTTTCTTCATTCAATCCATTTAGAATTAAGGCTGTAACAGAACAAAATGTGGAATAAGTCAAGGGGTATGAATACTTTCTGAAGGCACTGTAGGTGAATGGTGGGGTTTGGAGGGGAATGGGCAGGTAACAGGTATTCTCCTGATAACACCAGGTACGACGCCCTATCCTGATATATGAAACCTACAGGGAGCCTTTACTGCCAAGTCTATAACTTTCTAGGAACATTACGAACCGGAATAAACACCGACAATCGCACACACACAAACGTATGAGAAAACAGGTGCAGTGGGCAGAGAAACACCAGAGCTTCAGTTATACATTTACATTTTAGTCATTTAGCAGACATTCTTATCCAGAGCGACTTACAGGAGCAATTAGGGTTAAGTGCCTTGCTCAAGGGCACATCAACAGATTTTTCACCTAGTCGGCTCGGGGATTAGAACCAGCGACCTGCCACAACGCTCTTATCCACTAAGCTACCTGCCGCCCCATATACCTGGGGGCTGGGATACAGCTATGTGGTCTCCCTGAAGAGCAGTCAGGCAGACAGTACCTTGTCACTGTTTGAGGATCCACGGTTGGTTTGTTTGTGTTCTAGCAGAGTGCATGCCAAACATGTCATAGAGCTCTTAGTTAAACAGTGACATGAGTTCCACAACATCCCTTGAATGTTGAAACACATGTATCCTCTTAGATGAATATGAAAACAGTTGGACAGGACACAACACAAGAGTTGTCAGCAGAACTGGACAGGAGCAGCATTCACTGTGACACTCAGGTCTTACTGCTGGTCAGCAGCTTTGATGTTAAGCACACACACACACCTCTCTCCGATGCAAATTAACCTAGTTTCCAGGGGGAGTATTGAGAGTTGTTTAAGGAACACTGAGGGGTCAACGCTAAAGTGAACATACATTATTCAATAGGGGGTGAAAGAATTACATTTACGTCATTTAGCAGACACTCTTATCCAGAGCAACTTACAGGAGCAATTATGGTTAAGTGCCCTGCTCAAGGGCACATCACCAGATTTTTCACCTAGTTGGCTCGGGGATTAGAACCAGCAACCTTTCGGTTACTGGCACAACGCTCTTAACCACTAAGCTACCTGCCGCCCAGTGAATTGTCACTGCACCCTGTTAAAGGGGAACTGCACCCTCTGATTTGACCTCATTTTTTGGCTTGCTCCTCAAGAAATGCTGGTGGCCATGACAGAAGCCAAACGTGAGTTGGCTTGGGGGTGTGGTTTGATGTGGGTGTTTCTTGGGTGTGTCCTTGCCACCACCAAGACACACCCATCTGTCAGAACCTTGCCCGCAGCCGTTTCCTCCCACTTAATCACAACAAACAAACCTCCTGCAGGTTGAGTTAAATAACTACAGGCAGATGTATGGTGAGATGCCTGAGGAAGCTTTGAATAGGTCAGTAGCCTACAGAGTATGTGAGAAAAATGCAACTGCTGAATTTACGTAGATATTCTAAACCAGGGGTCTCCAACCTTTTCTAGCATGAGAGCTATGTTTTCTGTCAATATACCCGGTGTAAGGTTCTGTATTTATTTTCTTAGTTCACCTTGTGTTCTTGAACGTAGCCCTGTTTCTTTGTGTTCTTGAACGTAGCACTGTCTTTCATGTTTGTTCATTGATTTCACCTGTGTTTGTTACTCACCTGGTCTTATCAGCTCCTTATTTAGTTCAGTTCATTCTGTTTGTGCCTTGTGAGGTATTGTTCGTTTTGACTTTACTTAGCCTTTTCCTAGCTTGTTTATGAGAACCAGTTATAGCCTTCAGTCCTAGTTTTGATTCACTTGCCTGTTTGCCTACCTGTGTATGACCATTGCCTGCCTGTGACCACGATTCCTGCCTTCTGCGAAGGTGAAAATAAACACCTGCCACACTCTGCAAGTGAATCTACACATTTTTCTCCCTGAGTATTCATTACAGAATACCTCACCTAAAAACGGAATGGATTCAGCGGAGCTACAGCGGCGCCTAACCCAGCAAGAGGAGTGTATGGAGGAAATCTGCCATCTTCTCCGCCAGCCTATCCCTACTCCTTCGATGCCAGGTATCGTAACCCATAGCCCTCCTTCATTCATATCCATGCCTGGAAAATATGACGGTTCACCTGGGAAATGTCAGGGATTTCTGATGCAATGCAGCAAATACATTGAGTACAACCCCACTAACTTTGCCACCGACAAGAGCAGGGTGGATTTTGTTGTCTCTACTCACAGGCAAAGCCATGGATTGGGCCACCGCCATATGGACTGCCTACAGCACAGAACTCGGATCCGAGACCCATTTCCACACCCTCTTCAAAGAGGTATTCGATCACTCTCCTTCCGGTCATCCTATAGGAGACCTCCTCATAGAACTTGAACAAGGACTCAATTCAGCTGCCAAGTATACCCTCGAGTTCCACACCATGGCTGCAGGGAGTGGATGGAGTGAGGCTGCTTTACTTACCGTCTACCGAAGTGGGCTCAACAGGGAACTTCAGGCGGAGCTGGCCTGTAGAGGTGACCTTCAGGATTTAAATCAATACATTCATATGTCCATCTCCATTGACCACCTCATCGCCGACCGCCGAAGAGCTCTGCCACCCAGGAACCTGAAACCTTCTCTTTCCATGATTCCGTCATCCAGTCCGAGTCTTCTAGAGCCCATACAGTTGGAACATGCTCATCTCCCGTGTATCGAACGTCAAAGGCGGATCCAAGAAGGGCTCTGCCTATACTGTGGAGGGAAAGATAATCTACTCAGCCATTGCCCTGTTCGTTCCCCATGGAGAGATGAGAAGGGTGCCTCCGCTGCCATGCAGGTAGGCGTGTCCTTATTTCTAAATATCTCCCAGAAGCAATTCTCCATCCCCGTATTGAAAACCGTGAAGGGGGTTACTAAGTACATAGAGGGCTTGATAGATTTGGGAGCAGCAGGTAATTTTATCGATCACCAGCTAGTATAAGAGCTTGACATTGATCTAACACCTGTCACCATTCCCTTAAGGATTAACGCCATGGACGGGCAGCCATTGGGCATGGGCTTCATTACGCACCTGACACAGAGCGTCACCCTCCAGATTGGAGTCTTCCACACCGAAACCATTCAACTCATGGAACTCTCATCCCCCAAACAGCCACTCATCCTCGGACACCCCTGGCTTTGTCGTCACGACCCTGCCTTCTCGTGGCGACAAGTTGAACTACTGTCCTGGTCTTCTACCTGTTTCACCAGTTGTCTCAGCCTACCACCATTGAGGACTCTGCCTCTGCAGTGCCACCCACCATATCATCTGAATACGCCAAGTACAGCAATGTCTTCAGCAAAATCGAGGCCTCCACTCTGCCACCACATCGCCCAGGGGACTGTTCTATTGACTTACTCCCTGGAGTGTCCCCACTGAAGGGCCATGTTTACCCCCTATCTATCCCGGAAAATTTGGCAATGGAGTACTACATTGATGAATCACTCAAACGGTTTCATTCGTCCTTCTTCTTCCCCGGCTGCGTCCAGCTTCTTCTTCGTTGAAAAAAAGGACGGTGGTCTCTGTCCATGTATTGATTACCGTTCCCTGAATGACGTCACGGTCAAGAACCGTTTCCCTCTTCCTCTGATCCCAGAGACCCTTGAACAAGTGGGCTGTGCCAACATCTATACAAAACTCAACCTGCGATGTGCTTATAACCTTGTCCGATTACGTGAAGGCGACGAATGGAAAACGGCATTCATCACCGCATGAGGGCACTACGAATACCTGGTCATGCCCTACGGCCTTACTAACGCCCCCGCCGTCTTCCAATCCTTTATGAACGAGGTTTTCCAGGATATGATCAACCGCTTTCTCATCGTCTACATTGATGACATCCTGATTTACTCCCACTCCCTGAAGGAACACATACAGCATGTACATAAGGTTCTTCAACGGCTCCTTGACCATAACCTTTATGTGAAGACTGAAAAGAGCACCTTCCATGTAACCTCGGTAAACTTCCTCGGTTTCGTACTGACACCTGGAGGGGACAGCATGGATGAGAACAAAGTCACCGCCGTCAGTAACTGGCCCAAACCCACCACCGTTAAGGAACTCCAACGTTTCATTGGATTCTACAACTATTTTCGCCGGTTCATTCGGAACTTCAGTTCTACTGCCGCTCCCCTCACTGCCCTTACAAGCCAAAAGACCCGGACCCTTCAATGGACTGATAGCACACTGACTTCTTTCAACACCTTGAAATGCCTCTTCACCTCAGCTCCTGTCCTTCGCCAACCTGATCCAACCCTTCCTTTCACCCTGGAGGTGGATGCCTCCGAAGTAGGAGTAGGAGCCATACTCTCTCAGCGGGTGGGAACACCTCCAAAATCACATCCCTGTGCCTTCTTCTCCAGGAAGTTATCCTCCGCTGAGAGGAATTACGATGTGGGGAACAAATAACTCCTCGCCATCAAGCTGGCCATCGTGGAGTGGCGCCAATGGTTGGAGGGCACACAACATCCCTTTCTCGTCCTAACAGATCATCGTAATCTGGAATATATCAGAGAGGCCAAGAGGTTAAACTCCAGACAAGCCCGCTGGGCTCTCTTCTTCACACTCTTCCATTTTCATGTTACTTACATCCCTGGAAAGAAAAATGTAAAAGCTGATGCTCTCTCCCGCCAGTTTGACCTTCCGACCAGTAACTCAGACCCTACACCCATTCTTCGTTCCTCTTGCATTATGGGACCGGTACAGTGGGAGGTTCACTCTGCCATACAAGAAGCCCTAACCTCAGACCCGGCTCCTCCTGAGACACCAGCTGGGAAGAGTTACGTACCAGCAGCTGTTAGACCCCAACTGATGCAATGGTGTCACACGTCCTTGGGGTCAGGACATCCGGGCATTACACGACCCACCGAACTTCTAGCCCGTAAATTCTCACTGGTCCTCACTGGCATCCAACGTAAGGGATTACGTACTCTCCTGTCCAGTCTGCGACCAAACCAAAAGCCCTCGTCATCTCCCTTCCGGTAAGCTTCAACCTTTGCCAATCCCTCAAAGACCCTGGTCCCACATAGCTGTTGACTTCATCACAGACCTTCCTGAATCCTCTGGTAACACCACCATCCTTGTCATAGTAGACCGTTTTTCAAAATTGTGTCGTCTGGTTCCTCTTCCTCATTTAGCTAACGCCATGGAATTGGCTGAGTGTATGTTCCAGCAGGTGTTCCGTCTGTATGGTATTCCGGAGGACATCATCTCTGACCGCGGGCTCCAGTTTGTCTCCTGGGTATGGCGAGCCTTCTGTGACCGACTGGGGGTCGCCCTCAGCCTCTCCTCCGGGTACCATCCCCAGGCCAACGGGCAGACAGAACGCCTGAACCAAGAAATAGGGAAGCACCTCCGCCAACAATGTTCTGCCTCTCCACACGACTGGAGTCGGTATATGGCCTGGGCTGAATACGCTTAGAACTCACTCATGCATTCTTCCCTCCACCTTACTCCGTTTCAGTGTGTACTTGGTTACCAACCCCCCATGTTTCTCTGGGAGGCGGAGCCTGGTACTGTCCCAGCTGTCGACAACTGGTTTCGGCATAGTGAGCGGGTATGGGAGACCACTCACCGGCATCTGCAGGAAGCCTCTAATACCCAGAAATGCTTTGCCTAAAAACGGCGCCGACCTACGCCACTCTTTCACTCTGGACAGTGCGTGTGGCTCTCTACCAGAGACATCCGGCTCCCCTGCAAAAAGTTCTGTCCTCGCTTCATTGGTCCTTTCAAGATAATCCATCGCATCAACCCTGTCACGTACTGCCTCCAGTTACCCCATCAGTATAAAATCTCCTCATCCTTCCATGTGTCTCTGTTAAAACCGGTCACCTACAGTCCTCTTCATCCTCCAGTCTCAACCCGCAGTGCGCCCCTGTCACGCCCTGGCTCTGGGGACTCTTATATGTTGAGCCAGGGTGTTAGTTTCTATGTTTTGTGTTCTAGTTCATGTGTTTCTATGTTGGCCGGGGTGGTTCCCAATCAGAGGCAGCTGTGGCTTGTTGTCTCTGATTGGGAACCATACTTAGGCAGCCTGTTTGGCACTTGTCATTTGTGGGATCTTGTTCCGGAGAGGTTTGTGTTTGTTAACCTTAGGAATTCACGTATCGTTTTGTTGTTTTGTTATTGTTATATAAGTACTCATTAAAAGATGTACGCATATCACGCTGCGCCTTGGTCTGCTTCTTACGACGATCGTGACAGAAGATCCCACCAATTAAGGACCAAGCAGCGTGTCCAGGAGCAAACGCTGGAGGTAACGCTAGTGGATGTCCTCCTCGGTTGGGGGAGGATCACCGAGGAGGAGGCCGTCCGCTACCGGAGGGCGATGAGGGAGGATGTCCAGGCAGGAGAGGAGAAGCGGCGCCAACCGGGCCGTCGTCGGACAGGCGAGAGGCAACCCCAATAACTTTTTTGGGGGGGGGCACACGGCATGGACGACGGGGCTGCTGGAGGCAGCTACAGGGCGAGTTTGTGGACTAGGAGAGGAGGCCACCAGGTTACGGGAGCCATTGGTCAGGAGGGAGAAGGAGAGTGTGGAGGCACGGCGAGAGGAACTGAGTAGGCAGCAGAGGGAGCGGAGGTTTATGAGGAAACCCAGTCCCGCTCCTCGCACCAAGCAAGTGGTGTGTGTCACCAGTCCGGTCCGTCCCGTTCCTGATTCCCGCACAAGGCCAGTGGTGTGTGTTCCCAGTACGGTCAGGCCCGTTCCTGCTCCCCACACTAAGTTAGTGGTGCGTGTTCCCAGTACGGCCCAACCCGTTCCTGCTCCCCGCACTAAGTTAGTGGTGCGTGTTCCCAGTCCGGCCCGACCCGTTCCCGCTCCCCGCACTAAGTTAGTGGTGCGTGTTCCCAGTCCGGCCCGACCCGTTCCTGCTCCCCGCACTAAGTTAGTGGTGCGTGTTCCCAGTACGGCCCAACCCGTTCCTGCTCCCCGCACTAAGTTAGTGGTGCGTGTTCCCAGTCCGGCCCAACCCGTTCCTGCCCCTCGCACCAAGCCAGTGGTGCGCGTCGCCAGCCCGGCCCGGCCTGTTCCTGCCCCTCGCACCAAGCCAGTGGTGCGCGTCGCCAGCCCGGCCCGGCCTGTTCCTGCCCCTCGCGCCAAGCCTGTGGTGCGCGTCGCCAGCCCGGCCCGGCCTGTTCCTGCTCCCCGCGCCAAGCCAGTGGTGCGCGTCGCCAGCCCGGTCCGGCCTGTCCCTGCTCCCCGCGCCAAGCCAGTGGTGCGCGTCGTCAGCCCGGTCCGGCCTGTTCCTGCTCCCCGCGCCAAGCCAGTGGTGCGCGTCGCCAGCCCGGTCCGGCCTGTTTCTGCTCCCCGCGCCAAGCCAGTGGTGCGCGTCGCCAGCCCGGTCCGGCCTGTTCCTGCTCCCTGCGCCAAGCCAGTGGTGCGCGTCGCCAGCCCGCTCCGGCCTGTTCCTGCTCCCCGCGCCAAGCCAGTGGTGCGTGTCGCCAGCCCGGTCCGGCCTGTTCCTGCTCCCTGCGCCAAGCCAGTGGTGCGCGTCGCCAGCCCGGTCCGGCCTGTTCCTGCTCCCCGCACCAAGCCAGTGGTGCGCGTCATCAGCCCAGTCCGGCCTGTTCCTGCTCCCCGCACCAAGCCAGGGGTGCGCGTCGTCAGCCCGGTCCGGCCTGTTCCTACTCCCCGCACCAAGCCAGTGGTGCGCGTCGTCAGTCCGGCACAGCCCGTGCCTGTTCCACCGGTGCCTGGTCAAGTACCGGTCAGCTGCTCCACACCGGAGCCTAAGCAATCCGCTCCACCGATGTCCAGTCCAGCTCCAGCCAGCGGGGCCAGACCAGACCAGGGGCGCTACGGGGGGGTAGCGAGAGAGTGGTGGTCACGCCCGGAGCCGGATCCGCCTCCGAGGCGGTTTGCCCACCCGGCCCCTCCCCTGTTGGGTTTAGTTGGCGCGGTCGCAGTCCGCGCCTTTGGTGGGGGGTACTGTCACGCCCTGGCTCTGGGGACTCTTATATGTTGAGCCAGGGTGTTAGTTTCTATGTTTTGTGTTCTATGTTCATGTTCTATTTCATGTGTTTCTATGTTGGCCGGGGTGGTTCCCAATCAGAGACAGCTGTGGCTTGTTGTCTCTGATTGGGAACCATACTTAGGCAGCCTGTTTGGCACTTGTCATTTGTGGGATCTTGTTCCGGAGAGGTTTGTGTTTGTTAACCTTAGGACTTCACGTATATTTTTGTTGTTTTGTTATTGTTATATAAGTAGTCATTAAAAGATGTACGCATATCACGCTGCGCCTTGTTCTACTTCTTACGACGATCGTGACAGCCCCCACCGTTGGACGTCGGAGGGGAACCTGCCTACGCCATTCAGGCCATCCTTGATTCCAAACGCCTGAGAGGTCGCATCCACTAGCTAGTGGACTGGGAAGGTTATGGGCCTGAAGACCGGTCCTGGGTCCCCGACCAGGACATCCTCGACCCAGAGATGATTCAGGCATTCCACCGTAACCGTCCGGATTGTCCCGCTCCCCGACCTCGGTCGACCCCCGTACAGACCCACTGGACATCAGCCTCGACGCAGAACGTCGGGTCAGTCCACGGCATTGTCGAACCAGCCTGCCTGACCTCGCCTCCGAGGTAGGCGGCCGCCACTGCTGTCTCTAACCTTTTCTAGCATGAGAGCCATGTTTTCTGTCAATATACCCGGTGTAAGGTTCTGTATTTATTTTCTTAGTTCACCTTGTGTTATTGAACGTAGCCCTGTTTCTTTGTGTTCTTGAACGTAGCACTGTCTTTCATGTTTGTTCATTGATTTCACCTGTGTTTGTTACTCACCTGGTCTCATCAGCTCCTTATTTAGTTCAGTTCATTCTGTTTGTGCCTTGTGAAGTATTGTTCGTTTTGACTCTACTAAGCCTTTTCCTAGCTCATTTATGAGAACCAGTTATAGCCTTCAGTCCTAGTTTTGATTCACCTGCCTGTTTGCCTACCTGTGTATGACCATTCTCTGCCTGTGACCACGAAGGTGAAAATAAACACCTGCCGCGCTCTGCGCGTGTATCTAAACCTTTTTCTCCCTGAGTATTCATTACACCCGGAAAAAGAATGGTTAATAAAGAACTCTATAAAATCGTTTTTTCCCCCACAAATTCTGTTTTATATTTTCCCAAATTCTGTTTTCTGAGTTTTACTTTTCCTGGTGTTAGATTTTTTTTGTTTTTCACTCTCAAAATTACAATTGTTCATAGAGAAACAATGAAATTGGATGTTCTGAGTCCATGTCAATGCTTAAATCACATCAGAAGACACATTTTATTTTAGGTCTGGAAAAAAACTAACATGTGGCCCTTTAATTGCGCATCTAGCGGGTGAGGAATGTGCAGTCTAATATGCCAGTCTAGGGATGGTTCTGTACTTCTGCTCATTTCATGGCAAAGTTTGCAAAGAACAAATAATAGATTCAAATGATACATTTACTCATTATATACTTCTTCCAGGTAAGCCTACTTTGCAGTTAACATTTAATTGAGAAGGGCGGCGCACAATTGGCCCAGCGTCGTCCAGGGTAGGGGAGGGAATGGCCGGCAGGGATGTAGCTCAGTTGATAGAGCATGGCGTTTGCAACGCCAGGATTGTGGATTCGTTTCCCACGGGGGGCCAGTATAAAAAATAAAAAATACTAAAATGTATTCACTAACTGTAAGTCGCTCTGGATAAGAGCGTCTGCTAAATGACTAAAATGTAAAATGTAAATGTAAGGTTTTGGGGAAAGTATTTCTGTCAACCCACAAGATGGTTATCACATTAACTGGCTACACACAGAGTGATAGACAAACATGCGCACCACACACAGACAGGGGCAATTTTGCTGGAAATGAATTGGCAGATATTGTGTTAGGTTTGGCTTTTTAAGACAATAGTGGCTAACCAGGTGTGGGATAATGCCAATGTTGAGTTGAATAGATAGTAGCTGGGAGCTTACAGTGTCTGATACTTGTTTATGACAGTTTGCGGTGGAACACTTGAAAATTGCATGTACTTTCAGAATTGTTTGGTGAGGTACTGGTAGCTCGCGAATGACCTGTTGGAGACCCCTGTTCTAAACTAAGTGTATTGCTAACTTTCAAATGTAGTAAGAGGTCCATGTAGAATAAACAACCCTTTACATAATACCATAGAAGCAGTGTTCTGCTAATATAACAATGTGCACCTTTCATCTTTCATTGTTATTCCCAGCCGATACAGATACCGTGCCTATCGGCATTTTGTCTGGTGGTAATGGGGCTACCTTGGCAAACATGTCAAGAGTGGTCATACCTTCCTGTGTGGTGTCCCGTATACAACAGGAGTTCCCTGATCCTGGTGCAGAATACACAGGGTTTCTCCCTCCAATACAAGTAAAGGTTATGTGAACACATAGTCACACAGTCACTGTTCTATTACAAATGGCAGTTAGGAAACTGGACATCTCTCAAATAACTGCAACTTATGAGGTGGTGTTGACTGGGAGGGCCTGTGACAGGGTGATATAATAGATAGCCAAGTGGGAAATTGCATTTTGTTCTAAAGACAGGACAAAGCTTTTTGCTAATGCACTTCACAACCAAAATGACTACCGTACTAGTTGTATCTGCTTGGCTGGGGAATTAGCCTACTAGGTAATCAAGCTGGGTATTTTTTAATACAACTTTTCAAATATACACTGGGTGTACAAAACATTAGGAACACCTTCCTAATATTGAGTTGCACCCCCGCTTTTGCCCTCAGAACAGCCTCAATTCATCAGGGCATGGACTCTACAAGGAGTCGAAAGCGTTCCACAGGGAAGCTGGCCCACTCCAATGCTTCCCACAGTTGTGTAAAGTTGGTTGGATGTCCTTTGGGTGGTGGACCATTGTCTCAACACTTAAAAATCCTTCTTTAACCTGTCGCCTCCTCTTCAATTACACTGACTGAAGTGGATTTAACAGGTGACCAATAAGGGCTCATAGCTTTCACCTGGATTCACCTGGTAAGTCTATGTCATGGAAAGAGCATGTGTTCCTAATGTTTTATACACAGTGTACATAACCAGATACATAACCAGCAGTCTATGGTTTAGTTACCGGTATACTCACCACCACTGCACTGGGGATCAACGAACACCAACCATCTATTCCGCGTGATAGGGTCCTTCGGCAGGGCATGCAAACCATTGTTGGTCAATCCATATAGGGGTTTTCAGTCTCAAACGGCCGTGATCCTTTGAACGCTTTGGGGGCGATTCAGAGACAACGGAGCCCTATTCAATGAAGGGAAGCGAAGTGGGCAGAGGGCCGTTTTGCATGCGGAGCTTGGTAAAAGGGGGCATGATTTGATGACATAGTTGTAATCCAAACCCAACCTTAATTTACTCAATGTGACGCACTGAGGTTCCAAACTCAGTTTTAGACAATACTGACTTTATGATAAAATTATCCTATTTACACTTTGTAGTAAATTCTGACACTAGAATAAATGTTTCTGACTCATATCGATGCCACATAGGCCGTTTTCAATGAGATTAGTTGATTTTGAGAGGCAGTTGCTCTTTAAAATACATTAATTAACCTGTTTAGTGCCTATGTCTACCTGGCAGAATGATATCATGATTATTTGCATCAATCCAGTGGCCATTTGTTTTGCAAACTCCATCTCATGTACTACAGAAACACCACAACCAAACAACAGTGCTAGGTGCCTGCACACTTGAATTAAAGTGGAACTGACAGCGTTTTAACTACTTTGCAGATATGAAACAAACAGACAGACAATCATAATATCAGTCAAAAATATCAAATTCCCAGTTTATGCTACAAAACCAACTTTATAAGTGGTTTTAAAAATAGGTTATATTTGACTCAAAATTCCATGAGGTATAGTAAGGCATTATTGGCAGAATAGAAGGATGCAGTTCAATGCATGAATAATATAATTCACTAATACATTTCTTGGTAGTCCCAAAAATATTGCTATCAGGTTGTAAATCACAGCTGGCCTGGTACATTGTTTGCTGCCTCCACCCATTCGGGATGCACCATTTTAGCTTCAAAGACTCAATATTTTGGACAAAAACAGACGAATGTAACTAAGGCTGGGAATGTCAATACAATCAAACTAGCAAGGGCAATGATCACAAGTCAGTCATAACGTGGCTAATAGGCTAGCGTATCTATTTATGTAACTATTTATTTAGCAAACTAAAAACATGGAGCCTAACATTAGCTAGCTAGCTAGCTGCTGGGAGGATGACATGTCATTGGAGGAGTGGGAAAGTGACCTACTTTTTCCCCTCGTATCGTTTTTCGGTGGCCACAGCTAGAGATGCAGGTGTCATTTGGTTAGCTAGCAAGAAATATGAATCACTTTGCTAGCTAGCTATGCTGAACTTGAACGACTGTTATCCAGGGTGTGTTCGTAAATTCATTCTGGTTATTGACTTCGATTTCAGAGCACTCTCGTCTGTGTATGCGAGAGTGCAGAATACCTGATGAATTTAGGAATGCGCAAAACCCTCTGAATATGACCTGTATCAGTAAACATCAGCAAATAAAGTAATTACATTGTTACAAGCAGCACAGTTAGTCACTAATGCTCTAGATAACATGTAAACAGCCTAACCAGCTCTGCTAAGGCGAGTAAAATGGCCAGAGTGAGGTGTTCTCTCATTTGTGTCTGGAAGTAGCTAGCAAGCTAGTCAACTTTATCCAGCTAGCTTGGGTGCCTGACTGCCGTTGTGAAGAATGGTCAGTTCAACCCTACTCCTCGGCCAGAGTGTCCAGTGTCAATAGCGCAGTGTGTGCGCTGAATTTACGAACAGACAATCTGACAACGCTCTGAATTTAGGAACGACCCAGAGCGCACACTGACACACTGGAGGTCATTTACGACTGCACCCTTAGTTGTCAATCAAATATATATTGGCATCAATCAAATGTGACTTGTTTCAGGAAACTACGCGTATGTAGCATGTCACTACTTCAAAGGAGAGGCATTTGAATGTAAACATGTATTTTTGGCAGAAATGCCTTCTGGAACATGTGAACTTTCATGTGCCTTAATAACAAACTTGTATGCCATCTGTAAATACAAATACAATTGTTAAATTACAAGCCTAGTTGGTTTAGCCACTGAAAAAGACAGGAACCCTCCCCCTAGCCATGATTGGCTGAGATAATGGATGGGCTGGACATGCCGAGAGATGAGTTCAGATTGGTCTGCTATATAGCATGCTTTTGTCTATAACATGAGCTGCTTAGTACAGTATGTGTAAACAATCCTTTCTACCGCGGACTGCGAAAGTGTTACTGCTCTCCACTTTCTGGAGGACAATTGTGCCATGCTGACTCTGAAAATGAATCAGACGATGACGAAATCCCTGATTTAGGTACAAATATTTTTCATTGAACAAGACATTGTAGAGTCTTCTGATGACAGCGATGGGGAAGAAACGGCGATCAACAGTGTTGTTGTCATGGAAGAAGTTGAAAGAGTTTTGAAATCTTTGGAATGCCCGGTGGAAGCAGAGTATGATAGCTAAGGAGATGGAGAAAATGCAGGTGTATGATTGCAAATATGCAGAAGGAGTCGAAAAGATAAACAGAAGGCTGTTGTATAAAACACCTGTCTCCGGATTACATCTTCAAACTAAGGACAACCATGGCATCTGGGACAGAGAGGGAGAACCATTCAACCATGTATACGGGTAAGAGTCTAGCAAGCTACATTTTCAGATTTTATACGTTTCTAATTTTGTCAGAAAGTCATTTTCATTGCAAGTTAAAGCGTACTGTTAGCTAGCTATCTAACGTTAGCTGGCTGGCTCGCTAGCTAACGTGACGTGTATGATCTGTGTAGTAATATTATTTGTATCTCAGAAATCCATTTGCATTGCTAGTTATAGCCTAATGTTAGCTAGCTAGCTAACGTTGAACCTAGTTGGTTAGCTTTAGCTACCTGCAGATTCATGCATGGTGGCTACCTATGAAAATCAGTATGGGTTGGGATTATTGCCGCGTTCAAAACAACTGGGAACTCGGAAATCTCCGACTTCCATCTTCAGTGCGTTCAAGACAACTGGGAACTTGGAAAAAAAACAAGCTCCGACTGGGAAAAATAGTTTTGAACGGTCATCCAACTCGGAATTCCAACTCGGGAACTCAGGCCTCTTTCTAGAGCCCCGATCTTCCTAGCTGTAGATCACTGACATCATGATTTGACCTCGTATTTTTCCAAGTTCCCAGTTGTCGTGAAAGCACCATTAGGTTTATTGTCTAAACAAAAGACTCCACTTCGCCAGATGATTACATGACCCAATAAGTTAGACAGGTGTATCTGGTGGTGATTACGGTCATGTATTGTATTTCATGAACATGTGTACATGTCTAGACAATAGTGACCCATCCACTTAGCTAGATGTGGCTGTGGGCTGGTTATAGCATTTCTTTCACGACCCATCAAGTGTGTCTGGTTAAGAATCATCTAATAATTATACAATATTTATACAATATTTATCTGGACACTTTCTATTTTTGACATGTATGCAAGTAACCATTTAACTGTACCGTTTACACCTTCTGTATCCTGTGAATGTGACAAATACACTTTGATTTTAATTGATATAGTGTGTGTTTACCAGAGACAGTAATGTGTAGAACAACATGACCTGCACCAAAGTCAGATTAGGATATATGCCAAGGACTAAATAAACGGTATTTTAGCTACTACTTTCACTACTTTTAGTCTTGAAATCATTGGTTGTTTACTAGAGTACCTTAATCACGATGTTTAGCACATGGCCTCACATGTGAATCCTTAAAGAGATGGGTGGGGCTAAGGCTTAAGAGGGTGTGAACAATGCTGAATGGGTGTACATTTTAAGATAAACGTTCTGATCTGTGGCATTAGCCTCATTGCTTTTTAAATTTTTTTGATGTACAGTAGGCCTAGTTGTATGAATTTTGGATATATCATCCCAGAACTGTCCCAGTCTGTTTGAACCATCCCCAACATATTGTTTTATCGTCCCCCAGGACGATGGGATGCCGTTAATTTCTAGCCCTGGCTACATACCCAAAGAGAATACCCGTTGGATGATTATTTCTAATTTTTCTCCCTTGCTGTGTTGGCTCTAGTAATGATTGGTAGGACTGGGGGCGGTAAGGATACAATGAACGAGGCAAACAAGAATTTTGAGGGAGAAGTACAATACCAGTCAAATGTTTGGACACACCTACTCATTCAAGGGTTTTTCTTTATTTTTACTTTTTTGTACATTGTAAAATAATAGTGAAGACATCAAAACTATGAAATAACACATATGGAATCATGTAGTAAACAAAAAAGTGTTGAACAAATCAAAGTATATTTTATATTTGAGAATCTTCAAATAGCCACCCTTTGCCTTGATGACAGCTTTGCACACTCTTGGCATTCTCTCAACCAGCTTATAATATAGTAATATAATATGCCATTTAGCAGACGCTTTTATCCAAAGCGACTTACAGTCATGTGTGCATACATTTTTACGTATGGGTGGTCCCGGGGATCGAACCCACTACCCTGGCGTTACAAGCGCCATGCTCTACCAATTGAGCTACAGAGGACCACCTGGACCAGCTTCACCTGGAATGCTTTTCCAACAGTCTTGAAGGAGTTCCCACATATGCTGAGCACTTGTTGGCTGATTTTCCTTCACTCTGTTGTCCGACTTATCCCAAACCATCTCAATTGGGTTGAGGTCAGGGGATTGTGGAGGCCAGGTCATCTGATGCAGCACTCCATCACTCTCCTTCTTGGTAAAATAGCCCTTACACAGCCTGGAGGTGTGTTGGGTCATTGTCCTGTTGAAAAACAAATGATAGTCCCACTAAGCGCAAACCAGATGGGATGGCGTATCGCTGCAGAATGCTGTGGTAGCCATGCTGGTTAAGTGTGCCTTGAATTCTAAATAAATCACAGACAGTGTCACCAGCAAAGCACCCCCACATCATAACACCTCCTCCTCCATGCTTTACGGTGGGAAATACACATGCGGAGATCATCCGTTCACCCACACCGCGTCTCACAAAGACACGGCGGTTGGAACCAAAAATCTCCAATTTGGACTCCAGACCAAAGTACAAATTTCCACTGGTCTAATGTCCATTGCTCGTGTTTCTTGGCCCAAGCAAGTCTCTTCTTATTATTGGTGTCCTTTAGTAGTGGTTTCTTTGCAGCAATTTGACCATGAAGGCCTGATTCACACAGTCCCCTTGTCACGCACGTTGACTGATGACTCGTGGAACCAAGGCGAAGCACACGAACAAAACAACACACGAACAAAACAACAAAACGAAACGATACGTGAAGTCCTGAGGTTACAACACCAAACCTTTACGGATCAAGATCCCACAAACTAACTGGTGCCAACAGGCTGCCTAAGTATGGTCCCCAGTCAGAGACAACGAGCTACAGCTGCCTCTGATTGGGAACCACCCTGGCCAACATAGATCTAAACGATCTAGAACAAAAAACATAGAAAACTAAACATAGAAAAATCCACACCCTGGCTCAAAATTTAAGAGTCCCCAGAGCCAGGGCGTGACACCCCTCTGATGTTGAGATGTCTATGTTACTTGAACTCTGCTGCAGAGGATAAGTTCATTAGAGTTACCAGCCTCAGAAATTGCAGCTCAAATAAATGCTTCACAGAATTACAACTCTTCACAGAGTTACAACTCCATTCCTGTCGCGGTCCTCATGAGAGCCAGTTTCATCATAGCACTTGATGGTTTTTGCAACTGCACTTGAAGAAGCTTTCAAAGTTCTTGAAATGTTCCCTATTGACTGACCTTCATGTCTTAAAAGTAAAGATGGACTGTCATTTCTCTTTGCTTATTTGAGCTGTTCTTGCCATAATATGGACTTGGTCTTTTACCAAATAGGGATATCTTCTGTATACCCCTACCTTGTCACAACACAACTGATTGGCTCAAACGCATTAAGAAGGAAAGAAATTCCACTAATTAACTTTTAAGAAGGCTGTTAATTGAAATGCATTCCAGGTGACTACCTCAGAAAGCTGGTTGAGATAATGCCAAGAGTGTGCAAAGCTGTCATCAAGGCAAAGGGTGGCTATTTGAAGAATCTCAAATATAAAATATATTTTGATTTGTTTAACACCTTTTTGGTTACTACCTGATTCTATATGTGTTATTTCATAGTTTTGACGTCTTCACTATTATTCTATAATGTAGAAAATAGTAAAAAATATTAAGAAAAACCCTTGAATGACTAGGTGTGTCCAAACTTTTGACTGGTACTGTATATCGTAGCACAATCACCTTAATCTTTCACAATTAATAAAATGTGGAACATGGTTCCGATGGCATTGGCTGGAGAATGACGTTGTGTTAAAGACCACTGTTAGAAATGAGAGATTGTGGCACACTGTGTCCCCATCTAGTCAGAACAGCCATTTACTCTATGTCAAGCCCCAGCAGGTGAGTCTCTAACTCTCAACTCGAACTCCAAGCCGCCAAACATCAGACAGAAATAACCCATATCATCACCTATTTAAATAACCCCTCAGCCAGCCAGCCGCTCAGACCAGTCTAGTCCCTGAACATCTGACATGACCAGACAACCAGACACCACCCCAGGTTGACACCTCAGCCCAGCCTGCTCACAGAGTGTAGATCAGCACCTAACAGCACCGGTACTGGAGATAGACACAATGAGACAAATCTTACTTTGATATGTACAGGCACCCAAATCTCCCATTGCCATCAATGCTTGATTTATCCTTAAGTCTGAGTTATATATACACTACCGTTGAAACGTTTGGGGTCAATTCGAAATGTCCTTGTTTTCGAAAGAAAATAAAAAAAATAGTCCATTATAATAACATCAAATTGATCAGAAATACAGTGTAGACATTGTTAATGTTGTAAATGGCTTTTGTAGCTGGAAACGGCTGATTTTTAATGGAATATCTACATAGGCGTACAGAGGCCCATTATCAGCAACCATCAGTCCTGTGTTCCAACGGCATGTTGTGTTTGCTAATCCAAGTTTATCATTTTAAAAGGCTAATTGATCATTAGAAAACCCTTTTGCAATTATGTTAGCACAGCCTTGACAGGACTAAAATTAGAGGTGCCAAGACTGCTCTGTGGCCTTTTCAGACAGCCCACCACAGGACGGCTGCACTGTGGGAAGGTGTGACAGAGGAACATGGTTATGTTCTGTTCCACACAGATTAATCTGTTTCCTCTCAGAGACCAGTGGCCACTTCCTCTCCAGCTCAACCAGACACTGCTGCCCCAGGCCAGGGCCTTGGGCTAGGGAAGACAGACAAATCACTCTGGAAATAACGCAAGCCCATGGAAATTCAACTGGACCCAGGTGAATTGAAGTGATCAATGACTAAAACGTTTTTGGGGGCTTTTTTAAAAGAATATGTGGGAAAAAAGCTACAATGTTTTGAAAATAAAGTAATAGGCCTACGTTAGTTCGAAAACGATCTATATCGCCATATTGTTTGTCACGATCCTGTCACATTAGTGGTCATATTTAGAACTGAAAGAGAAAAAGCATGGTCACAAAGTAAATCTAATTCAGTCAGCCTTCATTACCTGAATTAAAGATATGAAACCACATAAGCAACCAGAAACCACAAGCCAAAGCCAAGAGTCCCACAGTGACACCTCAAACAACAACACTACATCTGCCCACCATTCATAACAACCCAGTCAAAACACAGTTAGAATCCCTCTCTTCTCTTCCCCCATCCATTCATCGCTATCAAAACACTGAAAGTTGTTATCTGCTTTGAGTCCAACAGCAGTCTGTCTACCGGAATGTACTCAAACAATAACTCCCTCTATCGCAGTTACTTACCAGTTTCTAATAATAATAATAATAATAATACATTAATGCCAACATTAACATTCTTATCATGTATCTAAACCACACAAGTGCTGCTGTTGTGTGAGAGGCAGGCTCTGTTTACACATGCTCCATTAAATTTGGCCAGATGACAGCCTGGGTAAATAAATACAACACACTCACATAAACAGAGGCAGAGTCCATGGTCAGAGCAGATCGGATCATGGGTCCTCAGGCTAACGTGGGCAGCCACACAGCAGGCAGAGCGCAACAGAAACAGAGAGAGCAGCTTTACAGCCCGCTCACAATCACAGCAGCTCCAGACCAGGCACAACGTGAACAGAGCGGAGGAGAGCGAGGGGGATGGGGAGGGAGGAGGGCTGGCGAGCGTCATCGTGGTGGTCTGACCAGCGGAGTGAGACATGAATGGCTGTGTCTGAAGCGCCCTGAAGGGGCAGAGATGCTCTCAGCCACTTACCAGACAGATAGTGGGATACTGTACTTATAATTTCCGCCCGCTTCTGCTTGTGTGTGTGTGTGTGTGTGTGTGTGTGTGTGTGTGTGTGTGTGTGTGTTTGTGTCTGTGTGTCTTTTTGTGTTTTTGTGTGTGAGTGTAAATGATAAAGAGAGAGCGAGAGATAGGTAGAAACAGAATGGTTGAATAAGTGAATCGATCAATACAAACAAACCTTCAGTTCAAATCATCATGCTTGTTTTCCTTCTCTTTGTAGAGTAGAACGAGAATTCAACACCAAGGTCCTCTTGTAAAACATTGGAGGGAAAGAAAATAAATTAAACTGCTAATCCTCAAAATAATTCCATTTTGGAGAGGCAAGCTGTCTCTCTCTCTCCTATCTCCTCTCGTACTCTAAGAAACAGGCTAGTGATGCCACCCACATAACCACTTGTTTCATGGTTTTGTCCAACCAAAATGAAATTATGAAATTACATTAGCTATTTAACAGACAAAAATACACTCTATGGTAGTTGTCATGGGATGCAGCCATCCATGCCATGCACATGCACATATCCGCAGATCTACTATGAAGGCTGATGCACCATTGAGAGCATCCTGTCGGGCTGAATGACCGCCTGGTACGGCAACTGACCGTCCGCAACCGCAGGGCTCTCCAGAGATGGTGAGGTCTGCCCAACGCATCACCGGGGGCACACTGCCTGCCCTCCAGGACATCTACTGCACTCACAGGAAGGCCAAGAAGATCATCAAGGACCTCAGCCACCCGAGCCACAGCCTGTTCACCCCGCTATCATCCAGAAGGCGAGGTCAGTACAAGTGTATCAAAGCTGGGACCGAGAGACTGAAAAACAGCTTCTATCTCAAGGCCATCAGACTGTTAAATAGCCATCACTAGCCGGCCTCCACCCAGTAACCTGCCCTGAACTTAGTCACTGTCACTAGCCGGCTAACACCCGGTTACTCAACCCTGCACCTTAGAGGCTGCTGCCCTATGTACATAGACATGGAAAACTGGTCACTTTAATAATGGAACACAGGTCACTTTAATAATGTTTACATACTGTTTTTCATATGTATATACTGTACTCTAGTCAAGGCTATCCTATTCAACTATTGCTGTACATACACTATTCTATCCACGTATTATTGAGATATAATACATATTCTATACACATACTGTCCATAATGTCTATACATCCCATCACATATACAGCTGTGGGAAAAATTAAGAGACCACTGCAAATTTTTCTTAAATCAGCACGTATGACAGCCATTCCATTCCAGTGTCTGTTGAATTCCAACACAGGCACACCTCATTCTACTGAATTAGGTACTGATTAGGTGATCACCTGAACCAAATCTTATTTAACGAGGAAAAGTATAAAAACCACAGCTGTGGTCATCACTATCCTCTTGCAATAGGACCAGCTGGATGGCAAATACAGTGCTAATAGTACCTCAAAAGTAATATTAATAAAAAAATAACTATTGACCATGCTTTGCTTTATCTTGGCCAGGTCGCAGTTGTAAATGAGAACTTGTTCTCAACTGGCCCTACCTGGTTAAATAAAGGTGAAATAAATACAATTTAAAAAAGGAACGTTTTGAGTGAGGAAAAGAAGGGTTCAATTCTGGCTTTACTGGCAGAGGGATACAGTGAGCGTCAGGTTGCTTCCATCCTTAAAATTTCAAAGACGGCGGTTCATAAGAACAAGGTCAAGCAGCAGACATTGGGGACAACAAAGCTACAGACCGGCAGAGGGCGAAAACGACTCTCTACTGACCGGGATGACCGCCAACTCATTCGAATGTCACTCAACAACCATAGGATGACATCAACTGACCTACAAAAAGAATGGCAAACGGCAGCTGGGGTGAAGTGCACTGCGAGGACGGTTCGAAACAGGCTCCTAGGGGCAGGGCTGAAGTCGTGCAAAGCTAGAAAAAAGCCCTTCATCAATGAAAAGCAAAGAAGAGCCATGCTGAGGTTTGCAAAAGACCATAAGGATTGGACCGTAGAGAACTGGAGTAAGTCCAATTTTCAGCTTTGCCCAACACCTGGTCGTCTAATGGTTAGACGGAGACCTGGAGAGGCCTACAAGCCACAGTGTCTCGCACCCACTGTGAAATTTGGTGGAGGATCGGTGATGATCTGGGGGTGCTTCAGCAAGGCTGGAATCGGGCAGATTTGTCTTTGTGAAGGACGCATGAATCAAGCCACGTACAAGGTTGTCCTGGAAGAAAACTTGCTTCCTTTTGCTCTGACATTGTTCCCCAACTCAATGCGCCATGCCACACAGCCAGGTCAATCAAGGTGTGGATGGAGGACCACCAGATCAAGACCCTGTCAAGACCAGCCCAATCTCCAGACCTGAAAACCATTGAAAACTTCTGGAATGTGATCAAGAGGAAGATGGATGGTCACAAGCCATCAAACAAAGCCGAGCTGCTTGAATTTTTGCGCCAGGAGTGGCATAAAGTCACCCAACATCAATGTGAAAGACTGGTGGAGAGCATGCCAAGACGCATGAAAGCTGTGATTGAAAATTACATTTACATTTACATTTACGTCATTTAGCAGACACTCTTTTCCAGAGCGACTTACAAATTGGTGCATTCACCTTATGATAGCCAGTGGGACAACCACTTTACAATGTATTTTTTTATTTTTTTCAAATTTTTTAATATCTAATTTTGATAGTATATTTTTTATTTTCATTTGTTTTATATATACTATACTATACTATCCCAGGTATTCCTTCCTTAAAATCAGGGTTATTCCACCAAATATTGATTTCTGAAATCTTCCTAAGTTAAAACATTAGTATTGAGTTGTTTAAAAATGAACATTAACTTATTTTCTTTGCATTATTCGAGGTCTGACAACACTACATATTTTTTGTTATTTTGACCAGTTGTCATTTTCTGCAAATAAATGCTCTAAATGACAATATATTTTTTTTGAATTTGGGAGAAATGTTGTCAGTAGTTTATAGAATAAAACAAAAATGTTATTTTTACCCAAACACATACCTATTAATAGTAAAACCAGAGAAACTGATAATTTTTTCCAGAGCTACAGTGAGGGAAAAAAGTATTTGATCCCCTGCTGATTTTGTACGTTTGCCCACTGACAAAGAAATGATCAGTCTATAATTTTAATGGTAGGTTTATTTGAACAGTGAGAGACAGAATAACAACAAAAAAATCCAGAAAAACGCATGTCAAAAATGTTATAAATTAATTTGCATTTTAATGAGGGAAATAAGTATTTGACCCCCTCTCAATCAGAAAGATTTCTGGCTCCCAGGTGTCTTTTTATACAGGTAACGAGCTGAGATTAGGAGCACACTCTTAAAGGGAGTGCTCCTAATCTCAGTTTGTTACCTGTATAAAAGACACCTGTCCACAGAAGCAATCAATCAATCAGATTCCAAACTCTCCACCATGGCCAAGACCAAAAAGCTCTCCAAGGATATCAGGGACAAGATTGTAGACCTATACAAGGCTGGAATGGGCTACAAGACCATCGCCAAGCAGCTTGGTGAGAAGGTGACAACAGTTGGTGCGATTATTCGCAAATGGAAGAAACACAAAAGAACTGTCAATCTCCCTCGACCTGGGGCTCCATGCAAGATCTCACCTCGTGGAGTTGCAATGATCATGAAAACGGTGAGGAATCAGCCCAGAACTACACGGGAGGATCTTGTCAATGATCGCAAGGCAGCTTGGACCATAGTCACCAAGAAAACAATTGGTAACACACTACGCCGTGAAGGACTGAAATCCTGCAGCGCCCGCAAGGTCCCCCTGCTCAAGAAAGCACATATACAGGCCCGTCTGAAGTTTGCCAATGAACATCTGAATGATTCAGAGGAGAACTGGGTGAAAGTGTTGTGGTCAGATGAGACCAAAATCGAGCTCTTTGGCATTAACTCAACTCGCCGTGTTTGGAGGAGGAGGAATGCTGCCTATGACCCCAAGAACACCATCCCCACAGTCAAACATGGAGGTGGAAACATTATGCTTTGGGGGTGTTTTTCTGCTAAGGGGACAGGACAACTTCACCGCATCAAAGGGACGATGGACGGGGCCATGTACCGTCAAATCTTGGGTGAGCGCCTCCTTCCCTCAGCCAGGGCATTGAAAATGGATCGTGGATGGGTATTCCAGCATGACAATGACTCAAAACACACGGCCAAGGCAACAAAGGAGTGGCTCAAGAAGAAGCACATTAAGGTCCTGGAGTGGCCTAGCCAGTCTCCAGACCTTAATCCCATAGAAAATCTGTGGAGGGAGCTGAAGGTTCGAGTTGCCAAACGTCAGCCTCGAAACCTTAATGACTTGGAGAAGATCAGCAAAGAGGAGTGGAAAAAAATCCCTCCTGAGATGTGTGCAAACCTGGTGGCCAACTACAAGAAACGTCTGACCTCTGTGATTGCCAACAAGGGTTTTGCCACCAAGTACTAAGTCATGTTTTGCAGAGGGGTCAAATACTTATTTCCCTCATTAAAATGCAAATCAATATATACAATTTTTGACATACGTTTTTCTGGATTTTTTAGTTGTTATTCTGTTTCTCACTATTCAAATAAACCTACCATTAAAATTATAGACTGATCATGTCTTTGTCAGTGGGCAAATGAACAAAATCAGCAGGGGATCAAATACTTTTTTCCCTCACTGTATATATATTTATACTCCGGACTCCGACATTGCTCGTCCTAATATTTATATATTTCTTAATTCCATTCTGTTACTTTTAGATTCGTGTGTATTATTGTGTATTGTTGGATAATACTGCTGTTGTTAAAGTAGGGGTATAGGTTTAAACACTAAAGTGCATTATGGGTAACGTAGCAAGTTAACTTTCGTTTTTGATGCAATAGTGGTGTTGTAGGGGATGTGTCCGAACTGTGAGCCACGCTCTTTTTGCTCCGTTAGCTCACTATTTTATTTTGTCATTCAGACTACCTCACATGGTGTACAAGTTTAATAAATGTCAACTACTTAAGTGGAATTCCAGACTAACTCGTCATAAGATCCCCAAATGCCGTCCGGACTACGGTCTAAAGGCGAGGCAGGAAAGGTAACACTGCGCTGTTGGAGCTTGGAACGCAAGCATTTCGCTACACTCGGCAATAACATCTGCTAAATATGTGTATGCGACCAATAAAATGTGATTTCATTTGATAATAATAATTTGGTGGGTGCTTATATTTGTCTTATCTATGACGATGTGCATATAAAGACAATACTTATAACTGAGGTGAAGTAAAAGTAGGCCAAATAATAGGTTTTAAAAAAATACAACTTTGCTGTACAACTTTGCTGAATGAGTTCCCTAATGTAAACTTGAATCTCCAAAACAGCAAATTATCAGAGAATTAAAAGATGCTTGCAGTATTTTTAATATGTTAAGCTACTAACACGTTAAAGCAGATATTACAGTGTATACGTTACACTATTGGCCCAAAACAATTCTGTAACATAGCACAGATGGAGATAAGAATCTAGGGTTCCTTCATTAAATATGGTAAGCAAGCAACTGTGAAACGTTACAGTATTACAGTACAAGTGTAACAAATTTACAACATCAACATGTGGCTAGAAGGCAACTGAATGATAGCCTACGAATGGATTGTATTGATACAATAGAAGTGTATAATGTAGCGAGCTAGAATAGGGAGGGACAATCTGCATCACTGAAACAGACACAGGTTGACAGCGCTTGAAGACCTGTTTGATTGTGTCATTATAAACCCAGACTTATGAAACATGGTTTTGCGAAAGAAACAACTGTTACCTCTAAAATAGCTGTTTTATTGCACTATAACGGAATCAATAACTGTCACACTATACGCATTTACATTACATTTTGACATGATAACTTTAGCAGTAAATTGGCACTTACATGGGAGATGAAAAAACTGCTATAGCCAACACACGTCCACCCCCAACGCAACGTCACCCCTCCTCTCTGCGCTCTCCAATGCTGACGTTGGAATAATACGATATACAGCAGCAGATGGCACGGGCGGACCAAACCATTTGGTTCGTTTAGGGGAGCTCGCTGCAAAATATCCTCAATTCATTATAGTCTTAGCACGCTTCAATGACTTATATAGGCTACTCCAGCTATATTGGTCATTGAAACAAATACATTATTTAGAATATTGTGCAGGATTTGTAATGATTGTATTCATAATCTAATACAAACTTTTTATTCAACTTGATTATTACAGAGGAACTAGATTTTATTGATCTACAGCTTGTGCCCGTTTCCTGGTCATGCCTATTGTAATTTGTCAACATGTTTGTAACCTGGTGGCAATAGTCATACTGTGACAGTATGACAATGTACACATCAGTCATAATAAAAACACTGATTGGTTACAGGGAAAGGTTGATATTAAAATGTTCTCGATACAGTCCAGCTCAGTGACATGACACACACTGTATCTACATTTTTCTTCAAACCTGGAGAGGAGAGGACAGACAGTTGATAGGCCCTAGGAAAACCTGAGAGAAACCACACACATAAGCAGTGCCCCACAAAGGCAGAGACAACCAGAGAATTGAGCCTTGTTATAACATGTTCTAACAGTTATTGTGGAAAGACATTACATAAGACAGAGTTTGGCTTATCATTTATCTATCCCCTCTCTATTGACATCACACCTAGCCAAAGTCTTCACACTCTTCACTCACACAGTATAGGGCTCTCATGATTACATTTCCTCTCAGACAGTTTCATTTCAATAAAGCGGATCATAAAGTCCAAGGCTCCTGTCTTAAAGGCCATCCGTCTTAGTAACTATGGCAATGTAAGATCTATTCCAAATTCTTCTGTTTTCAGAGTGTCTTGAGTTCCACCTCCCCTTAGTTTCTGGTTGGAGTTGGTTTTTACTGCATTCTACAGTGTGAGTGGGCAGGGGAGGTGGACCAATAGACCAAAGATAATTTGTTTAAAAATAAAACTAGTTAAACAGTTATAATTACAGTACACAGGTATGTAGGCTACCCACATACACACACCTTGCATTTAATATAATATAATAATAATATGCCATTTAGCAGACGCTTTTATCCAAAGCGACTTACAGTCATGCGTGCATACATTTTTTGTATGGGTGGTCCCGGGGATCGAACCCACTACCTTGGCGTTACAAGCGCCGTGCTCTACCAGCTGAGCTACAGAGGACCCCCCCCTACAGAGGACACACACACACACACACACACACACACACACACACACACACACACACACACACACACACACACACACACACACACACACACACACACACACACACACACACACACACACACACACACACACACACACACACACACACACACACACACACACACACACACACACACACACACACACACACATACACACACACACACACACACACACATGATCATCAACAGTAATTACTTGGTTGTAAACTCTATTTAATCATTACTGCAAAATCAATTTAGGACAGCTTGTTACTGTAATGTGAATGTTATTACTTTCTGAACACCAGGGGGCAGTATGGGCATGAAGATGAGTTGCAGGTCAAGCTGGACAGACATCTTCAGATTCATATAGCTGTTAGCCCAACAACACAGCAACCTATGTTTCTGCCCTTCATCCATCATCATATTTCAATGTATCACACAGAGAAAGCATGAGAGACTGAATATGATGGTGGAAAATTAGTTTGTATAACTTACTTACAGACAGACATCTGTTATCAACTATGCCCAACAGAGGGCAACAGCGTCGAAGTGATATACAAGTGTGCGTTGCAACATTATTACCATTCTGGTAAATAAACACAATTCTCATGCTTATGGAGAATAGACAACGTTTTGTTCAATATCAAAATATGCTGTTTACATGTTAGGCTATACCTGTTCATCAAGCACACACACACACTCAATCGTATCAAAGACAGACTGGACAGTGGCACTATCGCTAGCAAACACATCTAAGGAGCAGAAATCATCATCATCCTCATCGAGCTGTAGGACAGGGAGTCCTCTCCAAAATCATGGCAGTTAGTTTCTACTTTGTTGTTTCCACTTTGCTGTTTTCTGTGTGTGAATGGGCTTTACACTGTATTATAAAAACCTGCTTGAATTTGAGTGTAGTAGCAATGAATAACTGGATCTCCCAGTCAATGATTGAGCATCCTGGAACCTAAAGTGACTACATATAATGTTCTCAGTAGCTCAAAACATTTAGGTGGTTAGCATAGCAGGTGGTTTGTGCTCAATAGAGCTGCTTAAAATAAATTGATATCTAATGTTTATGGAGTGCATTTAGTGCATGGTTCAATACCCCTTGACATTGGCCATGGGTGTATCAGACACTCGTTAGTAGCTAGTAGATAAAACACAGTAAAAGCTCTTGATGAGTGATTCATTCTCCTGCAGTGGTGTCCAGTGTCCATGACACAACAGGAAGTAATTCACCAAGCTGCTGAGTGACAGAAACACTCCACCTGACAAACAGCTCACATAACAACATAACACGAAAATAGGCAGGTTTTTCTACACAACTGCTTGACCCCAAAAACACATAGCTGACAAGGATCGAATGCTTTGACGTCAGGCCCTACCCCTAACCTCTATTTATATCCTCTTCGTCCTCAGAAAGACACATTGGTCTGTTTTTCTTCCTCCCACAGCATCAGAGAGAGGTGGATAATGGGAAACAGTGTGAGCGGCTGCTGCCAGGCGAATCTCTCTCCCCGTGCACGCCAAACGTGGACGCCATGTCCCCACATCTCCCGCCAATTACAGTAGCCCCTCCAGCAGGTCCGCTGTGCCTTCTAATTATGTGAATCTGACTGGTCAATTAAAGTGTGTGAGCATGGTCATTATTGAGTAGAAGAATAGGTGGGTCTAAGGTTATCCTACTCCACAACATCCATTCCAATTGCTTGCCATTCTTTTTTTCAGGAACAAAGTGAAAAACAAAGGTAAAATATACTGTCACAGGAAAAAATAAATAAATCCAGTGGCCCACCAGCCCAGTGAGAACATAGACAAACACAATGATTTGGACTCGTATAGCACCTTTCTAAACCTTAAAGCTAGCTGGGGTTAAAATTACTGTGTACTTTAAGTGACTCTTTGGAAATGGTCATGTTTAACCTTGCCTCACTTAGAATTAAGTGTCTTACCTGAGAATTACCTAAGGAAACACTAGGTGAAACATCTGTTGATGTGCCCTTGAGCAAGGCACTTAACCCTAATTGCTCATGTAAGTTGCCCTGGATAAGAGTGTCTGCTAAATGACTCAAATGTAAATGTTATGTTATTTAGGTATCTATTGATATTAAGGCGAGTTCCTGCAAACAAGGTATGTAATATGGCATGCAGCTGCTCATATAATGTAAATAATAAAATGAATTCCAGCCACAGTCCAAGCTTCCTCCTCTTGTTAGAAGTGTCGTAATCTATGACTGCTATGTTCCCCCATAATTTGCTGAGAGAGTAATGATTAAATGAGTTACAGTACACTGATTCACACAATATGAGTCAATATCACAGACCAACAACACCAGTTCTATAAAAAAAACATCTGGGCTGACATATGGAATTGTTTTAAGATGGTCATACTATGGATCATTTAGCTATTTGATTTTGAATTTTACGACCCTTTAGGTATCCCAAAAAAATAAATATATAAATAATGTTTTGATAAAATATTGACTTTGGCCTTTACTCCTACTGTAGCCCGTAGAAACACATGGAATAGCACATCCATAAAGTGCAAAAAGGACAGTCAAAATATAAATAATAAGAAACAAGGTGTTGATCTAGGAGATATAAGAAAGCTCCGGAAATATTTTTGTTTTTATACATATTTAACCCCTTTTTTGGGTATAGGCACAAAACTACCTCCATACTTCCTTTCGTTTTTTAAAACCTGTACGGATTACTTTCAGATGAGTCCCGTGACACTTGTGGGGGTCGTAGAGCAAAACGGAGAACACCATCGTGAAGCCGAAACGGTTCGGACGCTACAAACAGAAGTTGGCACATCGATGGTACCGACTTTAGACGAGTCCCCTGACACTTGTGGGGGTCGAACACCATGGTGTTCGTGAGAGTCTCATATTTCCTTAGAGTGGTCATATTAGTTTGTAGGTCGTTCGGACGCTACAGACGTTTTCGTGATGTCTCATGGTGTGACAAACATCGCTCTTGCTCTGCCACCTTTAATCGCAGATGCGGAAGTGGGAAATATAGCACTAGATTAAATTGACAGATTTTTATGGGGATTTTTTAAATTATGTTACTTAGATTGATGCACCGGTTAAAGTTATTATCCAACCAACTGGTGTAGAATAGTACATGCTGAATGTTCTCTCTCACACACATATAAACTCAGCAAAAAAAGAAATGTCCCTTTTTCAGGACCCTGGCTTTCAAAGATAGTTCGTAAAAATCCAAATAACTTCACAGATCTTCATTGTAAAGGGTTTAAACACTGTTTCCCATGCTTGTTCAATGGAACTGTCCTTAAGACACTAACAGCTTACAGACAGTAGGCAATTAAGGTCACAGTTATGAAAAATTTGGACATTAAAGACGCCTTTCTACTGACTCTGAAAAACACCAAAAGAAAGATGCCCAGGGTCCCTGCTCATCTGCGTGAACGTGCCTTAGGCATGCTGCAAGGAGGCATGAGGACTGCAGATGTGGCCAGGGCAATAAATTGCAATGTCCGTACTGTGAGACGCCTAAGACAGCGCTACAGGGAGACAGGACGGACAGCTGATCGTCCTCGCAGTGGAAGACCACGTGTAACAACACCTGCACAGGATCGGTACATCTGAACATCACACCTGCGGTACAGGTACAGGATGGCAACAACAACTGCCCGAGTTACACCAGGAACGCACAATCCCTCCATCAGTGCTCAGACTGTCTGCAATAGGCTGAGAGAGGCTGGACTGAGGGCTTATAGGCCTGTTGTAAGGCAGGTCCTCACCAGACATCACCGGCAACAACGTCGCCTATGGGCACAAACCCACCGTCGCTGGACCAGACAGGACTGGCAAAAAGTGCTCTCCACTGACGAGTCGCAGTTTTGTCTCACCAGGGGTGATGTTCGGATTTGCGTTTATCATCGAAGGAATGAGCGTTACACCGAGGCCTGTACACTGGAGCGGGATCGATTTGGAGGTGGAGGGTCCGTCATGGTCTGGGGCGGTGTGTCTCAGCATTATTTGTTGTCAAGGTTTTACAATGCCCTTCCCCCATCCTCTGGAGGGACCTGCAACATCATTAGCATCTTCCCTCTCCGTCTCTCTCACACACACACACACACACACACACGCACACACAAACACACTCTTCTTTATCCCCCCACTTATCCGCAGACTTTTGGTTGTTTACTCAATCAGAAGCTGGACCGAGGGGAGGGGAGGTATGCTAAGCTCTCCTTAATTGTGTCTGTGTGGGCCGGAGCGCAAGCAGCTCATTATGCCTGCCCCAGTGATCGATGGGAGATACAGAGCTACTGGCGGGCCTGATGAGCAGGACACAGACCTGAGATCTGAGCTCCCACCAGGGAAACACACTCCTCCAGCCCCACACCGTGCCAGACACAGGCACAGCCAGGAGATGTGACGGCCATGCTTTCCATTACACACTGGTGGGGAAGAAAACACACACAGGCTCATTGGGCTGCGGAGTGAGAGAAACAATCAGTTATCAGGAGATGTGGCGGCCATGCTTTCCGTCACACACTGGTGGGGAAGAAAACACACACAGGCTCATTGAGCTGCTGAGTGAGAGAAACAATCAGTTATCATGAGCAGGTGTTTCGTCTGATTTTGTCTCATTGTAAAATGAGATGCCTACCAGACTTTCTGCTCTCATTCATTACTGTCTCCAGAGTGTTTGAAAACCATTTTGAACACCGGTTTGAACACCGGTTTGAACGCCTGTTTGAACGGCTGTTTAAAACACATGATGGACAGTACCACTGTCTCTGACTTCAAACATGGTTGAAGAGCATAAGGAAAGTTTAACTTTTTCCTTTTAAATTCTCAGTTTAAAACGTCTTGCTATACAAAAGAAAATAACTCCCGTTCTCCACTTTCAACCTGTCTTTAGTTACAGTGGAAAGAGAGAGACTTTCTAGTCGGTCTGGTCTGTGACTCACTGAACACCTTTCCCGGTAGTCATGAGGAGTCTGTGATGAATGGCTCATGTCTCTGTTGTCTTTTCCCCCCAGAGACACTCATTTATTGTATCACTACTAATGAAGTTGGTATCATTACGTTAAGATGAAACAAAGCCATGTCACATTGTATTGCCACTATTGTTCCTAATAAGGTTGCATTCAATCAAGGCTTGTTATAATGTCTTGAAGCTTTTGTCAGTCTGTCAAAATGTGGCCTGTTTAGTTTTACTTAGACAGCAATGTCTTTGTCTTTTGGGATGACAACACAGTCATGATTTACAGTTAACAACAGGGACTGGTGGGTCATTGTTTTAGCCAACCTGATTTTCCAGAAGCCTCCATGAAGACAGAGTTTTTTCTGGATCAAAAAGGGGCTTAGGGGGCGTGGCAGGGCGTGTGGCAGGGGGTGTGAAAGGGGGCGCTGTTGGCCCATCGGTGTGGCTGAATTTTTGTAGAAGATTTTGGAGACCCTCATCTTGGCAGTATAAAGATTATTGGGGGGCATTTTTAAGACAATTTCCTGCAATTATACACATTTCTCTATGGAGTTGAGAGACATTTTTGCAGTTTTAGAGCAAATTTCCTGCAATTCTACACATTTTGCCATGTAGCTGAGAGAAAATGTTGCAGTTTTAAAGCAAATTTCCTGCAATCAATGTACATTTCCTGCAATGGAGCTGAGAGAAAATGTTGCAGTTTAAAAGCTAATTTCTTGCAATTCTATGCATTTTGCCATGGCTAATGCTGTGTTCTTTTGCTCAAACATAATAACAAAATCTATTCTGCTATAGTCATTGTTTTTGGAATTGTTAATTCTCTCTCTGACTCTTTAGCTGATCATAGCTGACCATAACTCTGACCATAACCCTGCTTACAGGCAAAAACTCAATCAGGAAGTACCAATGACGCGCTCAATACGGAAGTGGTCCGATTAAGCGGATGTTAACCTACAAATCAAATCAAATCAAATGTTATTTGCCACATGCACCGAATACAACAGGTGTAGACCTTACAGTGAAATGCTTACTTACAAGCCCTTAACCAAGAATGCAGTTAAGAAAAAAAGTGTTAAGTTAAAAAAAAGATTAGTAAAAAATTTAAATAAAAAATAATTAAAAAGCAGCAGAAAAATAAAATAACAGTAGGGAGGCTATATACAGGGGGTACCGATACAGAGTCAATGTGCGGGGGCACCGGTTAGTCGAGGTAATTGAGGTAATATGTACATGTAGGTATAGTTAAAGTGACTATGCATAGATAATAAACAGAGAATAGCAGCAGCGTAAAAGAGGGGGTGGGGGGGGGGGGGGGGTAGCCATTTGATTAGCTGTTCAGGAGTCTTATGGGGGAAGAAGCTGTTAAGAAGCCTTTTGGACCTAGACTTGGCACTCCGGTACCGCTTGCCATGCAGTAGCAGAGAGAACAGTCTATGACTAGGGTGGCTGGAGTCTTTGACAAGTTTTAGGGCCTTCCTCTGACAGCACCAGGTATAGAGGTCCTGGATGGCAGGAAGCTTGGCCCCAGTGATGTACTGGGCCGTACGCACTACCCTCTGTAGTGCCTTGCGGTCGGAGGCCGAGCAGTTGCCATTCCAGGCGGTGATGCAACCAGTCAGGATGCTCTCGATGGTGCAGCTGTAGAACCTTTTGAGGATCTAAGGACCCATGCCAAATCTTTTCAGGTTCCTGAGGCTTTGTCGTGCCCTCTTCACGACTGTCTTGGTGTGTTTGGACCATGATAGTTTGTTGGTGATGTGGACACCAAGGAACTTGAAGCTCTCAAACTGTTCCATTACAGCCCCGTCGATGAGTAGTCCAAAATAATCTCCTTTGTCTTGATCACGTTGAGGGAGAGGTTGTTATCCTGGCACCAAACGGCCAGGTCTCTGACCTCCTCCCTATAGGCTCTCATCGTTGTCGGTGATCAGGCCTACCACTGTTGTGTCGTCGGCCAACTTAATAATGGTGTTGGAGTCGTGCCTGGCCATGCAGTCATGGGTGAACAGGGAGTACAGGAGGGGACTGAGCACGCACCCCTGAGGGGCTCCCGTGTTGAGATTCAGCGTGGCAGATGTGTTGTTACCTTCCCTTACCACCTGGGGGCGGCCCGTCAGGAAGTCCAGGATCCAGTTGCAGAGGGAGGTGTTTAGTCCCAGGGTCCTTAGCTTAGTGATGAGCTTTGAGGGCACTATGGTGTTGAACGCTGAGCTGTAATCAGTGAATAGCATTCTCACGTAGGTGTTCCTCTTGTCCAGGTGGGAAAGGGCAGTGTGGAGTGCAATAGAGATTGCATCATCTTTGGATCTGTTGGGGCGGTATGCAAATTGGAGTGGGTCTAGGGTTCCTGGGATAATGGTGTTGATGTGACCCATGACCAGCCTTTCAAAGCACTTCATGGCTACAGACGTGAGTGCTACGGTCGGTAGACATTTAGACAGGTTATCTTAGTGTTCTTGGGCACAGGGACTATGGTGGTCTGCTTGAACCATGTTGGTATTACAGACTCAGTCAGGGACATGTTGAAAATGTCAGTGAAGACACTTGCCAGTTGGTCAGCACATGCTCGGAGTACACATCCTGGTAATCTGTCTGTGAATGTTGACCTGCTTAAAAGTCTTACTCACATCGACTACGGAGAGCGTGATCACATAGTCATCCGGATCAGCTGATGCTCTCATGCATGCTTCAGTGTTGCTTGCCTCAAAGCGAGCATGGAAGTGATTTAGCTCGTCTGGTATGCTCGTGTCACTGGGCAGCTCGCGGCTGTGCTTCCCTTTGTAGTCTGTAATAGTTTGCAAGCCCTGCCACATCCGACGAGCGTTGGAGCAGGTGTAGTACGATTCACAAGCACAGACTGGAATATGTTCCGGGATTAATTCTGATAACATTGAGGAGTGTACCACATCAGTCACCGGCTTCATTAATAAGTGCATCGACAACGTCGTCCCCACAGTGACCGTACATGCATATCCCAATCAGAAGCCAAGGATTACAGACAACATCTAGCTAAAGGCTCTAGCTAAAGGCTAGAGCTGCCACTTTCAAGTAATGGGACACTAATCCAGACGCTTATAAGAAATCCTGCGACAACCTCCAACGAGCCATAAAACAGTCAAAACGTCAATACGGGACTAAGATTGAATCCTACTATGCCGGCTCTAATGCTCGCCGGATGTGGCAGGGCTTGCAAACTATCCCGGATTATAAAGGTAAACACAGCCGCGAGCTTCCCAGTGACACGAGCCTAGAATTCCTTCTATGCTCGCTTCGAGGCAAGCAACACTGAACCATGCATAAGACCACCAGCTGTTCCAGATGACTGAGTGATCTTGCTCTCCGTAGCCGATGTGAGAAAGACCTTTAAACAGATGAACATTCAGGCCGCTGGGCCAGATGGATTACCAGGACATGTACTCAGAGCATGCACTTTCCAGCTGGCAAGTGTCTTCACTGACATTTTCAACCTCTCCCTGTGCCCAAGAATGACTATTGCACTGTAGCACTCACATCTGTAGCCATGACATTCTTTGAAAGGCTGGTCATGGCTCACATCAACACCATCATCCCAGACACTCTGGACCCACTTCAATACCGCCCCAACAGATCCACGGAATATGCAATTTCTATTGCACTCCACATAGCCCTCTCCCACCTGGACAAGAGGAACACCTACGTGAGAATGCTGTTCATTGACTATAGCTCAGCGTTCAACCATAGTGCCCTCCAAGCTCATCACTAAGCTCAGGACCCTGGGACTGAACTCCTCCCTCTGCAACTGGATCCTGGACTTCCTGACGGGCCGCCCCCAGGTGGTGAGGGTAGGCAACAACACATCCGCCACGCTGACCCTCAACACAGGGGCCTTCAGGGGTGCGTGCTTAGTCCCCTCCTGTACTCTCAGTTCACCCACGACTGCATGGCCATGCACGACTCCAACACCATCATTAAGTTTGCTGATGACACAACGGTGGTTGGCCTGATCACTAATGTCGATGAGCCAGCCTATAGGGAGGAGGTCAGTGACCTGGCAGTGTGGTGCCAGGACAACAACCTCTCCCTCACCATCAGGAAGACAAAGGAGCTGATCGTGGACTACAGGAAACTGAGGGCCAAGCATGCCCCAATCCACATCGATGGGGCTGTAGTGGAGTGGGTCGAGAGTTTCAAGTTCCTCGATGTCCACATCAATGAGGAATTCACATGGTCTACACACACCAACACAGTCGTGAATTAGGCACGACAATGCCTCTTCCCCCTCAGGAGGCTGAAAAGATTCGGTATTGGCCCTCAGATCCTCAAAAAGTTATACAGCTGCACCATTGAGAGCATCTTGACCTGCTGCATCACCGCTTGGTATGGCAACTGCTTGGCATCCGACCGCAAGGTGCTACAGAGGGTAGTGCATACGGCCAAGTACATTGCTGGGGCCAAGTATCCTGCCATCAATTGAAATTTATTTCAAACAGTGTACTTGTTTTTACACTGTTTGGACTTAGGCTACCTGAAAAGAATGCTTTGGCGGCCCGCCCAAGGATTTAAATGGCAGATAAATCCCTGGAAGATATACTGCCTGGAAAGGTTTGAAAGGTCAGACAGAGAAGTTGATAATGTCCTGGTGGGATTTTGTATTGGGTTTGGCCTTCAGTGTCTGTCTGTGGAGTCAGGATCGAGGAGAGGTGTGGGGGTGTGTTCTTCGAAACATCCGCTAAACCTTTACTGTGACGGCTACTGGAAAATAAGGATCTCATTCAGATTTTGGATGGTACACTATAATAACTCTACCACCTGCACCCTTGCACACTAAATACAGCACTTGTCAGCCATCATCAGTGTTCTCATTGTGGAAGTAATACTCTCGATGCTGAGCATCTGCTTAAGGCTTGAGCCCCAGTGAATACCTCAGTGAATACATCAGTGATTTACATTCAGCCAAAACAATTCTCTCTTGAATACGGCCTGTTTTGGTGGAGGCACTGATTGATCCAGGGCCGTCATTTGTGTTCTGTTTCCTGAGATGGAGCCCTTTGGGGGGGCTAATTGAGGCTGCTGCGTGGCGGCAGAGGAACAGGGAGACAAAGAGTGGGTCCGATGGTTCCACATCTGGTTCTGTGCTAACAGAATCACTGCATCACTGCAGTACCAGGCCTTTTGTTGTGGTCTGACTATGTCAAGCCAGAGAGAAGGTAAACTGATTTCAGTATAATGGCAACCAGAGGATGGACAATAAGATAGAGATTACAGGGGTAGAGGTGCCCCATATATTGCTTTCTCATTGTACATACAGTACAATCAGCAGATAGGTCCACAAATTCACACACACACCAGCACACATACCCCCACACACCACAACTTCCGCTTTTTGATTATGATCTTCCCAGTAAGTAGAAATTCACTCTTCAATAATTCACTCAAGAATCATATCAATTCAGTTGAGGGAAATTATGTAATTACTAAAAGGTAACTGTCTCTGAAGTCTTATTTACCTGTCAATGACATATTCCTCCTGTCTTGGAATCATCATACAGTTATTCCCATACGCATAAAGTTCAAATGTCATATTAGAGATGTGCTCTCTGCTTGATGGATGTCCTTGGGTACGTTGGCCATCTCTACCTTCATGCCCCCCCAGTTTGACATTCAGAATAGACTGATTGGGGAATGATTACCATTGTTCAGGAGACAAAGGGTTACCTATGGGTCTGATGGAGCAAGGTTAGGTTAAGGTTTGCCTCTATGACAGTACTAGTGAGGGACGAAACTCTCTCTACCTTTACCTTTGCATTTCATTCTCACTCAATCTGCAGAATAATTTGTCGTTCTTTAGTTCTATTTCTACTACTCTCTGTTTCTCTCTATATATATGTATTTCTCTATTTCTCTCTCTGTTTCTCTCTCTCTCTCTCTTTTTCTCTCTCTATATATATATCTCTCTCTATTTCTCTCTCTCTCTCTGTTTCTCTCTCTCTGTGTTTCTCTCTCTATATATATATATACAGTGAGGGAAAAAAGTATTTGATACCCTGCTGATTTTGTACGTTTGCCCACTGACAAAGACATGATCAGTCTATAATTTTAATGGTAGGTTTATTTGAACAGTGAGAGACAGAATAACAACAACAAAATCCAGAAAAATGAATGACAAAAGAATTATAAATTGATTTGCATTTTAATGAGGGAAATAAGTATTTGACCCCTCTGCAAAACATGACTTAGTACTTGGTGGCAAAACCCTTGTTGGCAATCACAGAGGTCAGACGTTTCTTGTAGTTGGCCACCAGGTTTGCAGACATCTCAGGAGGGATTTTGTCCCACTCCTCTTTGCAGATCTTCTCCAAGTCATTAAGGTTTCGAGGCTGACATTTGGCAACTCGAACCTTCAGCTCCCTCCACAGATTTTCTATGAGATTAAGGTCTGGAGACTGGCTAGGCCACTCCAGGACCTTAATGTGCTTCTTCTTGAGCCACTCCTTTGTTGCCTTGGCCGTGTGTTTTGGGTCATTGTCATGCTGGAATACCCATCCACAACCCATTTTCAATGCCCTGGCTGAGGGAAGGAGGTTCTCACCCAAGATTTGACGGTACATGGCCCCGTCCATCGTCCTTTTGATGCGGTGAAGTTGTCCTGTCCCCTTAGCAGAAAAACACCCCCAAAGCATAATGCTCCCACCTCCATGTTTGACGGTGGGGATGGTGTTCTTGGGGTCATAGGCAGCATTCCTCGTCCTCCAAACACGGCGAGTTGAGTTGATGGCAAAGAGCTCGATTTTGGTCTCATCTGACCACAACACTTTCACCCAGTTCTCCTCTGAATCATTCAGATGTTCATTGGCAAACTTCAGACGGGCCTGTATATGTGCTTTCTTGAGCAGGGGGACCTTGCGGGTGCTGCAGGATTTCAGTCCTTCACGGCGTAGTGTGTTACCAATTGTTTTCTTGGTGACTATGGTCCCAGCTGCCTTGAGATCATTGACAAGATCCTCCTGTGTAGTTCTGGGCTGATTCCTCACCGTTCTCATGATCATTGCAACTCCACGAGGTGAGATCTTGCATGGAGCCCCAGGCCGAGAGAGATTGACAGTTCTTTTGTGTTTCTTCCATTTGCGAATAATAGCACCAACTGTTGTCACCTTCTCACCAAGCTGCTTGGCGATGGTCTTGTAGCCCATTCCAGCCTTGTGTAGGTCTACAATCTTGTCCCTGACATCCTTGGAGAGCTTTTTGGTCTTGGCCATGGTGGAGAGTTTGGAATCTGATTGATTGCTTCTGTGGACAGGTGTCTTTTATACAGGTAACAAACTGAGATTAGGAATACTCCCTTTAAGAGTGTGCTCCTAATCTCAGCTCATTACCTGTATAAAGGACACCTGGGAGCCAGAAATCATTCTTATTGAGAGGGGGTCAAATACTTATTTCCCTCATTAAAATGCAAATCAATTTATAACATTTTTGACATGCGTTTTTCAGGATTTTTGTTGTTGTTATTCTGTCCCTCACTGTTCAAATAAACCTACCATTAAAATTATAGACCGATCATGTCTTTGTCAGTGGGCAAACGTACAAAATCAGCAGGGGATCAAATACTTTTTTCCCTCACTGTATATATATACAGTGGGGAAAAAAAGTATTTAGTCAGCCACCAATTGTGCAAGTTCTCCCACTTAAAAAGATGAGAGAGGCCTGTAAGTTTCATCATAGGTACATGTCAACTATGACAGACAAATTGAGGAAAAAAAATCCAGAAAATCACATTGTAGGATTTTTTATGAATTTATTTGCAAATTATGGTGGAAAATAAGTATTTAGTCACCTACAAACAAGCAAGATTTCTGGCTCTCACAGACCTGTAACTTCTTCTTTAAGAGGCTCCTCTGTCCTCCACTCGTTACCTGTATTAATGGCACCTGTTTGAACTTGTTATCAGTATAAAAGACACCTATCCACAATCTCAAACAGTCACACTCGAAACTCCACTATGGCCAAGACCAAAGAGCTGTCAAAGGACACCAGAAACAAAATTGTAGACCTGCACCAGGCTGGGAAGACTGAATCTGCAATAGGTAAGCAGCTTGGTTTGAAGAAATCAACTGTGGGAGCAATTATTAGGAAATGGAAGACATACAAGACCACTGATAATCTCCCTCGATCTGGGGCTCCACGCAAGATCTCACCCCGTGGGGTCAAAATGATCACAAGAACGGTGAGCAAAAATCCCAGAACCACACGGGGGGACCTAGTGAATGACCTGCAGAGAGCTGGGACCAAAGTAACAAAGCCTATCATCAGTAACACACTACGCCGCCAGGGACTCAAATCCTGCAGTGCAAGACGTGTCCCCCTGCTTAAGCCAGTACATGTCCAGGCCCGTCTGAATTTTGCTAGAGTGCATTTGGATGATCCAGAAGAGGATTGGGAGAATGTCATATGGTCAGATGAAACCAAAATAGAACTTTTTGGTAAAAACTCAACTCATCGTGTTTGGAGGACAAAGAATGCTGAGTTGCATCCAAAGAACACCATACCTACTGTGAAGCATGGGTGTGGAAACATCATGCTTTGGGGCTGTTTTTCTGCAAAGGGACCAGGACGACTGATCCGTGTAAAGGAAAGAATGAATGGGGCCATGTATCGTGAGATTTTGAGTGAAAACCTCCTTCCATCAGCAAGGGCATTGAAGATGAAACGTGGCTGGGTCTTTCAGCATGACAATGATCCCAAACACACTGCCCGGGCAACGAAGGAGTGGCTTCGTAAGAAGCATTTCAAGGTCCTGGAGTGGCCTAGCCAGTCTCCAGATCTCAACCCCATAGAAAATCTTTGGAGGGAGTTGAAAGTCTGTATTGCCCAGCGACAGCCCCAAAACATCACTGCTCTAGAGGAGATCTGCATGGAGGAATGGGCCAAAATACCAGCAACAGTGTGTGAAAACCTTGTGAAGACTTACAGAAAACGTTTGACCTGTGTCATTGCCAAAAAAGGGTATATAACAAAGTATTGAGAAACTTTTGTTATTGACCAAATACTTATTTTCCACCATAATTTGCAAATAAATTCATTAAAAATCCTACAATGTGATTTTCTGGAAAAAAATGTCTCATTTTGTCTGTCATAGTTGACGTGTACCTATGATGAAAATTACAGGCCTCTCTCATCTTTTTAAGTGGGAGAACTTGCACAATTGGTGGCTGACTAAATACTTTTTTCCCCCACTGTATATCTCTATTTCTCTCTCTGTGTTTCTCTCTCTCTCTATATATATATCTCTATTTCTCTCTCTCTCTCTCTGTTTCTCTCTCTCTCTGTTTCTCTCTCTCTCTCTCTATATATATATATATATATATATATATATATATATATATATTTATCTCTCTCTCTGTTTCTCTCTCTATATATATATATCTTTCTCTATTTCTCTCTCTCTCTCTGTTTATCTCTCTCTCTATATATATATACACTGCTCAAAAAAATAAAGGGAACACTAAAATAACACATCCTAGATCTGAATGAATGAAATAATCTTATTAAATACTTTTTTCTTTACATAGTTGAAATTGCTGACAACAAAATCACACAAAAATTATCAATGGAAATCAAATGTATCAACCCATGGAGGTCTGGATTTGGAGTCACCCTCAAAATTAAAGTGGAAAACCACACTACAGGCTGATCCAACTTTGATGTAATGTCCTTAAAACAAGTCAAAATGAGGCTCAGTAGTGTGTGTGGCCTCCACGTGCCTGTATGACCTCCCTACAATGCCTGGGCATGCTCCTGATGAGGTGGCGGATGGTCTCCTGAGGGATCTCCTCCCAGACCTGGACTAAAGCATTCGCCAACTCCTGGACAGTCTGTGGTGCAACGTGGCGTTGGTGGATGGAGCGAGACATGATGTCCCAGATGTGCTCAATTGGATTCAGGTCTGGGGAACGGGCGGGCCAGTCCATAGCATCAATGCCTTCTTCTTGCAGGAACTGCTGACACACTCCAGCCACATGAGGTCTAGCATTGTCTTGCATTAGGAGGAACCCAGGGCCAACCGCACCAGCATATGGTCTCACAAGGGGTCTGAGGATCTCATCTCGGTACCCAATGGCAGTCAGGCTACCTCTGGCGAGCACATGGAGCCCCCCAAAGAAATGCCACCCCACACCATGACTGACCCACCGCCAAACCGGTCATGCTGGAGGATGTTGCAGGCAGCAGAACGTTCTCCACGGCGTCTCCAGACTCTGTCACGTCTGTCACGTGCTCAGTGTGAACCTGCTTTCATCTGTGAAGAGCACAGGGTGCCAGTGGCGAATTTGCCAATCTTGGTGTTCTCTGGAAAATGCCAAACGTCCTGCACGGTGTTGGGCTGTAAGCACAACCCCCACCTGTGGACGTCGGGCCCTCATACCACCCTCATGGAGTCTGTTTCTGACCGTTTGAGCAGACACATGCACATTTGTGGCCTGCTGGAGGTCATTTTGCAGGGCTCTGGCAGTGCTCCTCCTGCTCCTCCTTGCACAAAGGCGGAGGTAGCAGTCCTGCTGCTGGGTTGTTGCCCTCCTACGGCCTCCTCCACGTCTCCTGATGTACTGGCCTGTCTCCTGGTAGCGCCTCCATGCTCTGGACACTACGCTGACAGACACAGCAAACCTTCTTGCCACAGCTCGCATTGATGTGCCATCCTGGATGAGCTGCACTACCTGAGCCACTTCTGTGGGTTGTAGACTCCGTCTCATGCTACCACTAGAGTGAAAGCACTGCCAGCATTCAAAAGTGACCAAAACATCAGCCAGGAAGCATAGGAACTGAGAAGTGGTCTGTGGTCACCACCTGCAAAACCAGTCCTTTATTGGGGGTGTCTTGCTAATTGCCTATAATTTCCACCTGTTGTCTATTCCATTTGCACAACAGCATGTGCAATTTATTGTCAATCAGTGTTGCTTCCTAAGTGGACAGTTTGATTTCACAGAAGTGTGATTGACTTGGAGTTACATTGTGTTGTTTAAGTGTTCCCTTTATTTTTTTGAGCAGTGTATATCTCTATTTCTCTCTCTCTGTTTCTCTATCTCTCTCTATTTCTCTCTCTCTCTGTTTCCCTCTCTCTCTATATATATATATCTCTATTTCTCTATCTCTCTATTTCTCTCTCTAATTCTCTCTCTCTCTCTCAGTTTTTTCTCTATTTTTCTCTATTTTTCTCTCCATTTTTCTCTCTCTCTGTTTCTCTCAATTCAATTTCAATTTAAGGGGCTTTTTTGCATGGGAAACATATGTTTACAGTACCAAATTAAGTAAAATAGTTAATAAACCAAAGTAAAAAATACTAAATAAACATGAACAGTAAACATTACACTCACAAAAGTTCCAAAATAATAAAGACAATTCAAATTTCATATTATGTCTATATACAGTGTTGTAACGATGTGCAAATAGTTAAAGTACAAAAGGGAAAATAAATAAACATAAATATGGGTTGTATTTACAATGTGTTTGTTCTTCACTGGTTGCCTTTTGCTTATGTTTCCCTCTCTCTCTGTTTCTCGCTCTCTCTGTTTCTCTCTCTCCATTTATTTATCTCTCTGTTTCTCGCTCTCTATGTTTCTCTCTCTCTCTGCATGCTGGGAGTGTTGGTGCATGCTGGGAATTGTATGAGCGAGTGTGAGTGGTGTCTGGAGTTAGATCGCCTGTGTTTTCTTTTTTGTTTCCTTTTCTTGGTGCTTTTCCTTTTTCTGTGCATGATTACGTAAAAAAAAAAGTGGTAGAATTAGGTGTATTGTATTCCCAATGAACTATTGGAGTGCGAGTTATTGCAGTTTGGGAAGTTTGCAAGTTCAATTCAAATTGTGCCGTTGGGTTGCAAACACCCGGCTCTGAAACAGGTGTTTGTGGACTCACCGGAGCAGACTTTGGAGTTATCGTTTAAAGTCAAGTATACAGACTGTATATGGCTTATGCTAGTACGGGTAGTCAACTGTGTTTTGAGTGTGGGGATGTTGGCCTTAAGCGTCATGCTTGCCCGAAAAGGGAGAATGCGGAGGGTGGAGGGCGGAGGGCGGGATGCAGGTGGTCCTCGTAACACCTGGGCCCACTGATGTAGAGAGAGGTGGGCAGACAGTGGTAGAGCAGCCACAATAACCTGTTGCTGAGGAACAATTTGGTCACCTGGTTGAAAGAACGAGACACAGTTTTTACATCAAAGTGACGTTTCATTTTCTTTTGGGTGGAAGACAGATTTTCTCTGGCTACAGCACAGGCGTCATGCAACCACTCCCGGACTTGACTAACATAGTCTAGTACATTAGTAGAGGACCCAACTGAATCATCAGCCATAATTTGTTCTTTCAGTACCTTGAGAGGCCCTCTCACTGTGTGACCAAAGATTAGCTCAGCTGGGCTAAACCCAAGAGACTCTTGTACGGTCTCCCGAATAGCAAAGAGCACGTACGGCACCCCCTCATCCCAATCTTTTTCTGTGTCCATACAGTATTTACGCAACATGGCTTTTAGCGTCTAATGCCAACGTTCCAGCGCACCCTGACTCTCCGGGTGGTAAGCGCTAGACATCTGATGGGACACTGACAAGGACTTCAACACACTTCCAAACAATCTTGATGTAAAATTAGTGCCTTGATCCGTCTGTACGATTTTTGGAAATCCAAAGGTAGAGAAATACTTAATCAGCGCCTTCACAATTGCCTTACTGGTGATTTTACACATAGGAATCGCCTCTGGGTACCTTGTAGCAGTGCACATTATCGTTAACAATAATTGATTACCCGACTTAGTCCTGGGTAATGGACCAACACAATCGATTATTACTTTCTCAAACGGCTCTCCCTTGACCGGAATCGGGCAGAGAGGAGCCGGGGAAATTACCTGGTTAGGCTTCCCCACCACTTGGCACGTACTACATGTACGGCAATAACGAGCCACATCCCGTTTCATTCCCGGCCAGAAGAAATGACGGAGGATTCGATTGTAGGTTTTAGTCACCCCTAGATGACCAGACCAGGGAATATCATGAGCTAGGGACAACACCTTCGTCTGAAACGTGGCAGGAACTACAATCTGGAAAACAGAACTCCAATCATTTTCTAGGTCAGCACGGGGAGTCCATTTTCTCATCAAAAGACCCTTCAAGGAAATGCGTCACACCTTTCCTTTTTGCCTCACTCAAAGGTAACATGGAGGAAAAACATTTGGCCAAGCCCACATCCTCTTTCTGGGCAGCTATTAACTTCTCCCGAGTAACTGGCAACCTTAAACTGTCCACCGAGGAAGCCATTTGTCTTGTCTTTATTACCATCGTCATAATCAGAACTCACTGGGAACACAGGAGTAGAACACTAGATATCTTCCCCATTCAACATAGGTGCAAGCACAGAGTCAGCTAAGTCTACCATGGTACCTAAGCGACGCGACTGTGCACGCGAAATGGCACACGCTGGAAATGCTTCGGGAAACGTAGTGGCCAAAACATCAGCACTTGACTGAGAATCAGGCTTGTCTAGCACTTCTAACACAGGCACAACTTTGCCTCCTGCTAGATCGTTACCCATGATTAGAGCAACCCCATTTACGGGAAGCTCGGACTGTACACCGATTCTGAAACATCCACTCACTAGATCAGAAGTCAAATGGACAGTATGTAACGGAACAGGCACACAACCCATTTCGATCCTCCTTAATAATACACTAGAGCCACAATAAGACCCCTCTGACCAGGGCAGAACACTCGAGAGAATTACAGACTGAGCCGCACCAGTATCTCTCAATATCAAAACTGTCTTTTGTTCTCCAGAATCACCTGTCAGTGAAACAAAGCCTTTATATATGAATGGGTCGTATGTTGGATCGGGACGACTTAGTACAACCTCAGGACTCTCCTTTACAGAGCTCTTAGAGTTTACCTTAATCAAACCCACACTTTTATGGGGATTAGGGGTTGAAGGTGGTGACTTGCGTTTTAAAAACATACATTCCGAAATTACATGTCCGACTTTATGACAGTAAAAACACGCGCGTTCCTCCTTTGGAGTCAGCCGTATACTTCCTGAGTAACGGTGGGAATTGTAGACAGGAGAAGATACAACCGGTCTATTCTCACTACGGTGTGTGGGAAACACAGTTTTATGTTTTAACACAAATTAATCTGCAAGCACCGCGGCTTCAGATAACTTTAACACTTTGTAGTGTCGAGTAAACGTTGCTAATTATGCTGTGCGACAAGGAGGACCCACTGACGCTGTATTTTCATCATAAGGTTTATTCATAACAAAGGGTTACAGCGTCGATTTACAGATACCTGCAGATACCCGGAGAATAATCGCCCCATCTCTAATATGATTATTCTGACCTCCTTTCTCCCAACTGTGGTATATATGCTATGTAATCTGATATGGGTGTTCCCTACAGACCAATCCCAGGAGGACACCTAACAGACTTCCTCTGTTATATGGTGTGTCACCACAAAACTACTCCCTCTAACACTGAATAAACATCCTCTCAGGTTCCACTTGAAAACATTAGCAAAGTCATAATTCTTCATACACTACGTATTCCCCCCTTCGAGACTAACTAAAAGTCTCGAAAACAAAAAGAATAGGATTATGACAAGTAACAATTTCTCTTATTGAGTATTTTTTAACAATAAACCAAAAACAATTTTTTTTATGGAGTGTAAATACCTTTCTATGAAATATGAACAAATCTCTTTGGAGTGTGAATACATTACTATGAAATATGAACAAATCTCTATGGAGTGTGAATACATTTCTATAAAATATGAACAAATCTTTATGGAGTGTGAGAGCAAAAAACCTGTCTGGCAGCCTTCTTTCCAAATATTCATCCATCAATCAAGACAGTAAAATTCTCTCACAGCCCCTCTGCCCCAGGCAACCACTTAAGTACTCCAGATCAATTCATAAATCTTTATCAATGCATTTGAAACTATGTTGCAATTAAATACACATGAAAGCCTCAGCAAACAAAATACTATCCAAAATGTCCACACTCAGGCTGGTCGACCCATCGGACCCTACTGTGGATTCTCTCTATCCCTGCCTAGACTCCATATCCCTAAGCATTCACGAAATAAACAAAAACATCTGAGATCCCCACATGTATCCAATAACATCAAATATCATTCTACAAAAATTAATACCAAAGAATATGACACAAATTATGTATTCCACATGCAAATATGGCTATATATCATTGCAGACACTGGAATGTAGTCCACTACACTTCATCTCCTCAGCAGTGTCGACTTCCAATGCATCTTCGATGATGGAATCGGAACCTTTCCACACCTTCCTTGTTCCATTTCCTCCAGTCCCTTCATATTCTCCTTTCATATTGTCCCTTCATATTGTCCTTGTTTGAGTATTTCAATCTCTACATATTCCCCCATATGCTTCTGTAAGAAAAGAAAAGACCAAACTGTATCTTTTGCAAAACAACACATTCAAATTAAAACATCAATATCAACTAAGAATATAAAAATGATCTAAAAATGAATCTAAATGAATCACATTCTATTCCCCCCTTTGATTCATAACAAAATACTAAAATCACACTAATATTGAAACCTCTGAAATCTATCTATCAATACTCCTTTGAGTCTTGACAGAAGGTTAAACCCTCTTATCGTTTCATTCGCAAAACCCCTCAAATTATAGTTAATATTATCTATGTTATCTTCCCAAAATGTTACACCATACCATGGAAAAATCCCCACTTCTCTCTTAGACTTATCCTCCAATGATAGGCTTCCCAGACTATGAAACTTCTCTCTTTCAGAATCAGATTTATCTCTTTCCCTTTGCTTCCCCTATTTTAAATTTTAAAACCTCATATGGAAGCTTCAACTTCAACAAAAACAACATCATATCCATCCATAGGGTAAGAATATATACTCTCACCACACAAACCCCTAAATAACTCCTATCCATCATATGTTTTATTAGAACAAAAACAGCTTTTAGCCCTCACTGGTTTCCTCTCCAATGCTTCATGAAGCGCTGTTAACTGATTTTCCTTCCTATCTAACAAATTCATCTAGGTTAATTCATTTAACCAATAACACTTAAACCTAGGCCTAAACAAATGTTTCCACAACTACAAGGAAAATGAGCTGTATCACCCATCCTAACCCTAATAACAGTATTTTCCTCTAAAATTGGTGCTGAAGCTATTTGCTCCCTTGTAATCAAATGTGATATGTTTATGGCTTTAATAACTGTCAATGTTGAAATAGTTAAATTGCTTCTCACTGTTGTTATAATATACTAAAGTGTTGATGTCATTGTTGTTGTTTCATCTAGTTTCCCCAAAGCTTTGAACTCTTTACTTGTACTTCCATCTATCACCACTAGTGTCACTCTCAGTCCTAACTCTAATCCCTCACTTTCAAACTTTTCATTATAGAAAATACACTTACAATTACCTTGATCTTCCTGCTGGGAATTGTAAATATAGATACTCAATCACCCTCAATCTTCTCTTATCATTCAGCAACGCATACTTTCTCAATGCAACTGCTCCTAACAGATCTAAACTCCTACCATATCTATCTTCCCACTAAACTCTAAATTTTCCTTCACCACTGTTCTCTCTCTCTTACTACTAACTTTGAAACTTAGCTTACTGTCCTAGAGTTCCTTCAACCCTAGTTTTCCTAACTTTTTAATCTGACTTTTCTCCTAACTTTTTCAAACCCTTTCACTGATTCATTCACAAAATCCTTTCCCTCTAATTTTAAAATGTGTGATCGGGAAGTCCCCACCTGCTTATGATTACTTTACACACAGACTTGGCAAACGATTGAGCATCTTTTAGCCTAGTTTGAAATCTCTTGGTGTAGGAATGTAACCAAGAATAACAGTCACCCTTTTAACATTATTTTTCAAACAGATTGTCTCCTTCCTATGATATTATCTTTTCAAGCAAATATGGTTCCCAAAAACCCTACTTTTTTTATAATCTTCTACCAGACAGCCGTCTGGTGTACATCTTATTGTACAGTTCAACTTACACAATGCTTCTCTTCCCAACAATGCAATAGGTATATGTTCTGATACCAGTATGGGTATTTTAATTTTCTTGATTTTATATAGCAGATCTCAATTGGTTCCTTAAGAGTAATCAGCTGTTTTACTCTCTCGAATCCCTATCCTAATTAGTTAATTTTACATAGTGAGATGTGTAACCTCTTCAGGCTGAACACAGATAAAAGCTTTTCCACTATCCACCATCACTTCTCATAGTCCTTTGTTTTCACTTCAATTGTTGGATATTTTTCCCTAATTGGTGCTACCAGCTGACACCCCCCTTCGGATCTTCTAGGCACTCCTAGAATCATTGCTCCTTTAAGGGTTCACCTGTCCTCCAGATGATCTTCACTTGCTCCTGTATCTTCCTCTGAAATTCCCTCTTTCCAGAAACGATCTATGGATATGAAACAACTTGTACCACTAGTTGTGGCTGGTACAATTGCATTTGACCTTGTTCAGTTGAAGCTGTAGCAGTGATTGTTGATTTGGTTCACACTGATTCTTCATAACCAAAGCTTTTCTTCTCCTTCTTATTCTCCCCCCAGTTGTATTTCATCAAGTTTTCTGAGAGTTTCTTGGTCCTGTTCTTTCTTGTTGTTGACATATCGGTATTCTTCAAAAGCTTATATTCTAAGTTCTGTCCTCGAATGATCACCTTCCATCATCTTCTTACTTTTGCTCTCTTTCCTTTCCTCAATGTATTCTTCTCCTCCAATTCTTGGTATCCTTTTCTCAGCAGTTTTTTCCTCTCTTCTGTATCTTCTTGAGTTGTTGTTCCAGTTCTCGTTGTCTCTTCTAAATTATTCCCCTTATCCAGGCATAATACACATCAGTCTATATCTCTTTCTATTTCTTCTTTACTAATCATTGTAGAATAAAATCCTCTTGAACATAAAGCACCTTTAATCTCCAGATCTTCATCTTTGTCTTCATCTTTGCTTTCATCAGAACTGAAATATATTGTATTCTTCTTCTTCCTTCTAATCACAGAGTCATATCCACCCATGATCTCTTCTCAATCACTCTGATCATCATCATCTTCTTCTTCATCTTCATCATCTTCTTCTTCCAGACATCTCATTTTCTCTTCCTACTTTTTGAGTTTTGGATTCATCTTTATGGTCGTTTCTGCTTCTCTCTCTATTATTCAATCACTTTCATCATGTTGATGACGTCAGGGTTAAAATTCCCTCTACTAGCTATGTTTGTTCAATGTCAGGCCAACTTTTATTCCCTTTTCCAGATAACCTTTAGTTAATAGTATTGCAATGTTTACTATTTTCAACTATATCAACAGGTGTAATTACTTTCATAGTTCTTATGTCCTTTTTCCCCCTTGTAACAACTATTTTATATTCCTTTATTGTAAATTATTTCTATTTTAGACTATGTAGCCTATAGTTTCCTCCCTATTTTTTCTCTCTTTCTATTTTTTTTTCTTCTTCCCCAAATTAATTAATTAATCAATTAATTTATTCAGCAATTGATTTATCTATTCATTTTATTTTATTTTACCAAATTATTGATTAGTGGCAATCTTACCACATCCAATCAGGAAAGTAAATGCAAGTAGTCAACTTCAGAGCAATCCAAAAAATAAAGACTTCTAATCCTACAACACTACAATACTCATAAACCCATTGCTTAATAAGCACCCAATTATCCTAATTTTACAGAATAATGTCAGTACTTGATTCCCCCACACAACTCTAATCAAACCCACTCATGCACAAAAACTCCAAAATGCAATTTTTATTTTCATCAATTGATCAGTCTTTTGCCAAGTCCTTGTCAAATTGTCATAACATCAATTAAGCTAGGCACACAACATATCCTTTATGGGAAGGTAGGTTTTTGGAAATAAAACAGTACTAGCCTTGATTTTTTTTTACTTGATCCTGTCGCAGCAGACTCTGTCGCATCACACCCTGTCGCATGATGTACACGTCAGCACTTCCGCTCTCTCTCTCTCTCCTCGTTCCTCTTATCTCTCTCATTTCACAAAAGAACAAAGAAACAGACAAGAATTTAGTAGTTTATGCAGTCACTGAGTTATTTCAACCATTCAATATTCCTCTAGTCACATTCGCGCTACGAATTAACTCAGGAATAATATAAATAGCTCAATAACATTTTTTATTTTATTTATTTCTTTAATTGTTTTTTAATCCGTCAACATCTCTCTCTCATTTATCAATTCAATAGGTCTCAAGAAAACAGTTTCATCGTCAAACAGCCGATGTAACAACCAGAATACACCCTTAGCCTCTAAATGTCTATCTCTTTGTTCGTTCCTTCGTTCGTCTGCGACTCCCCGCAGCACAGTGTAGCAGAGGAGTGGCATATTTACCCCTACGTCACTCTAGAGTCATAAAATCACGCGCATGCGCAGTTCAAACATCACTACGATTTCACAGTGGAAGGAGCTCTCTCCCAGCTCTCTCCAAGCTAGACAACAGAAAGTTAACAGTCCCGCTGTATTTCCTCTCTTTTACCCCTCATAGACAAACAATAACACTTAACAGAGCTCACACTATTCTAAAGACAATTTTGGAGGCTCGATCCATTCCAATGGACCCCCAAGGTAAAAATTAGCATGTAGCATGTATCATTTTAGCAATTAGCATGTAGCATGTATCATTTCAACCTCCGCCGTGTCGTAAAATTCCTTTGTTCCTAAATTTCTGCTACCACGAGGTCCCGCCGGAAATCTAATGAGCGGTCACATCAAACAAATGATTCGTCAACCACAAGCTGAGCGGTAACATACAATCAAAATATACCACAGCCTCAAGTCCCCTGGACTTACCTACTTCACCTAACGTGTTATAGGATTTTTTGGCCCATCATAATGATCGCCTCCTTAAGAGGGCTACCGTAGATTCACAGCGGTTCTAAGTTACACACATATTCCTAGGCCTTATTCCTCTCAATCTATTCTTCTTGAACTTCATTCAAGCAAAATATCCCTATAGACACTCCCCCCTTTTTGCGTTGTTTACCAGCGCAAACAAATTTAGAACGGACTCCTATCTCACAGCACATCAGCAACGCACACACGCAAGTTCTTTAACGGTGCATTCTTTCAACGCACACACACAGACACACGAACTGACCAGAGCCCAAAGTTGAGAGCAAACTCACCCTTATCTGCCTCTGGAGCTAGTCAGCTCGGCGCCCATGAATGAAACGCTGAGGAAAAACGCAATACCTTCCAAATCCTCGCCGCCATTTTGTAGTGTCGAGTAAATGTTGCTAATTATGCTGTGCGACAAGGAGGACCCGCTGACGCTGTATTTTCATCATAAGGTTTATTCATAACAAAGGGTTACAGCGTCGATTTACAGATACCTGCAGATACCCGGAGAATAATCGCCCCATCTCTAATATGATTATTCTGACCTCCTTTCTCCCAACTGTGGTATATATGCTATGTAATCTGATATGGGTGTTCCCTACAGACCAATCCCAGGAGGACACCTAACAGACTTCCTCTGTTATATGGTGTGTCACCACAAAACTACTCCCTCTAACACTGAATAAACATCCTCTCAGGTTCCACTTGAAAACATTAGCAAAGTCATAATTCTTCATACACTACAACTTTCTGTTCATTAATGTATACGACCAACCGCTCTGGGAGGCTGTTTTTAAATTCTTCTAATAACATTAATTCACAAAGACCTTCAAAGTCATTGATTTTACTCGCTGAGCACCATTTGTCAAAAAGAGACTCCTTCTCTCTAGCGAATTCAACAAAAGTTTTTATAGCGGATTTGGAGTGCTTTCTAAACTTTTGTCTATAAGCCTCCGGCACAAGCTCATACCCCGGGAGCACAGTAGCCTTAACAATGTCGTAATTAAGACTATCAGCGAGGGAGAGAGTACCCATCACCTCCTGCGCTTTACCGGACAATTTACACTGAAGTAACAGCGGCCACACATCCCTAGGCCAATTCAAATCCACTGCTATGCGTTCGAATGCACAAAAGTAAGAGTCAACCTCAGACTCACAGAATTGTGGAACTAAAGCAATATGCCTGCTAATGTCAAAGGTAGAGGCAGATCCTGGGGTGGAAAACACACTATTGGAAATGGCAGGGACAGCGGCCAGCCTCGCCGTCTCTGCCTCTAATTCCAATTTGCGCATTTCGAAGTCCATCTGCCTTATCTTAATGTCTGCTTCCAACTCCAGTCGGCATGTCTCCAACTTGAAATATAGCTCATCCTTTCGGATTCGTGTTCTCTCTTCTGCCTCCAGCTGCAAGTGTACAGCCGTAGGCATAGGAGAGAGAGGGTCAAATCGAGGCAAGTTGGCCGAGGCCTTATACTCGACCTCATCGTCGGGCCTATACGGGGTACCCGGAGCATCCACCACCTCTCCCACCGCAGGCCGAGGCAAAACCAACACCTGCTGTTCAATCAGCGCCGCTAACACCAATGCCCTTACCTCCACCTTAACAAAACCCCTTGGCACGGAGATATCGAAATGGTCTGCCAAAGTCTCTAAATCCACTCTCCTACAATTCTCAAAATCCTCCCACGTAGGGTTATCCAGAAAAAACTTCAGGTTAAAAGGTGGCCATTTTCTAAATCCACCACCTAACTACAACATCCAACACAGAACTAAACACTACACCCAACACAACAACCACACAATCCACATCTACTACCAAAGTGTGCGGGCACAAGCTGGATCAAAGATCCCGGACGAGCCCCCATGTTACGTTCTCCCCTCGGGTGAAGTTCGTCTGAGGAGGAGACGTAAATGCCTGTGCCTACGCACACAATGTAAACTAGATAGATGGGGAAAAAATGCGGGGTGTAACTAACTAAAATAATGGGACACAACAACCAGAACTCAATGTTAGCCCTCGGGGGACGTTTAATAAGTTACTAAACAAAATAACATACAACACCCATAAAGAAACAGTAACAAAACAAAGATCAATCAAACAAACCAGGGAAGGTAAGAGAAGGGAATGTTTGGGAACGGGGTCCAAGTAATGAAAATAAACAAAAGGTCCCTCCTCTTCTACACACCTAATCCTTCCTATCACACTCTAAGCCTTAACCAGCTTTCCTACCTGTTACCACAAATACAGGGGTGACACCCGCCCGGCTAACCTAGTGTGTAAAACAGTGGGTTAACTACGTGTGAATGTACACCCATGGGCAGAACTACCTTTCCCTTCTCTAGGACCCAGGTAGGGTGAAATACAGCAGGAGGACAGGCTGGAACACAAACAAAGATAAATCAAAACAACCAATAACCAAATCCTCAAACAAACAGCCAAACTAAAAGTGCCCCCCCTCTCTCTCGAGCTCACACGGCAAACAGTTTATACTCTAGTCAATCAGCCACAGCTGCCAGGACTCCGGACCGAAGCCACGCCCACCATCGTCAGCCGCAACTCAGCACACCTGTAATGACCAGAACACACAAACAGAACAACCACTCTGAACCACACACACACTACAAAGGAAGATTGGGAGAAAGAAAAACATGTCACACGTAACAGACATACTTCTCCCCATCTTAGCTACTGTTGTATCAATATGCTTTGACCATGACAGTCTACAATCCAGGGTAACTCCATGCAGTTTAGTCACCTCAACTTGCTCAATTTTCACATTATTCATTACGAGATGTAGTTGAGGTTTAGGGTTTAGTGAATGTTTTGACCCAAATACAATGCTTTTAGTTTTGGAAATATTCAGGACTAACTTATTCCTTGCCACCCATTCCGAAGGTAACTGCAACTCTTTGTTAAGTGTTGCAGTTATTTCAGTTGCTGTAGTAGCTGACGTGTATAGTTTTGAGTCATCTGCATACATAGACAGACTGGCTTTACTCAAAGCCAGTGGCATGTCGTTAGTAAAGATGGAAAAAAGCAAGGGGCCTAGACAGCTGAACTGGGGAATTCCTGATTCTACCTGGATTATGTTAGAGAGGCTTCCATTAAAGAACACCCTCTGTGTTCTGTTAGAAAAGTAACTCTTTATCCACATTATAGCAGGGGGTGTAAAGCCATAACACATACGTTTTTCCAGCAGCAGACTATGATCGATAATGTCAAAAGCCGCACTGAAGTCTAACAAAACAGCCCCCACAATCTTGTTATCATCAATTTCTCTCAGCCAATCATTTTTATAAGTATGCTGAAAGTTTGTTGTCAATTTGTTTACAGTAAAATAGCATTGTATCTGTCCAAACACAATTTTTTCCAATAGTTTACTAAAGGTTGGTAACAGGCTAATTGGTTGGCTGTTTGAGCCAGTAAAGGGGGCTTTACTATTCTTAGGTAGCTGTCACGCCCTGGCTCTGGGGACACTTGTATGTTGAGCCAGGGTGTGAGTTTCATTTGTATTCTATGTGTTCCATTTCTATGTTGGCCAGTGTGGTTCTCAATCAGAGGCAACGAGTGTCAGCTGTGGCTGGTTGTCTCTGATTGGGAACCACATTTAAACAAGCTGTTTGTCCACAGTGGTTGTGGGATCTTGTTTCTAGTGGGTTTGTGTTAGACCGTGAACTGTCACGTTATCGTTTTTGTTTATTTTGTCATAATATCGCTAAATAAAGAGTATGTTCGTCTGCAACGCTGCGCCTTGGTCCTCATCTGTTCCCGACGATCGTGACAGAAGATCCCACCAAAACTGGACCAAGCAGCGTGTCCAGGAGCCATCGCCAGGGGAGTCGCTAGCAGATCTCCGTGGCAACCTCGACTGGGTCAAGCCTAATGAAGAGCAGAGAGGGTAGACTTGGGAACAGTGGAGGAAGAGTCTCGACTGGGTCAAGCCAAATGAGGAGCAGAAGGGCTGGAGTTGGAAGCAGAAGAGCGAGAGTTGGGCGAGAACTATAGAGGCCTGGCCCACGGGGAAGAGAGACCCCCAGACATTTTTTAGGGGGGGGCTCACGACGTGGACGTCGGGGCAGCAGGAGGCCGCGATAGAGCGGTCCAGCGGGTTGGCAGAGGAGGCCGCCAGGTTACGGGGGCCACTGGTCAAAGAAGGGAAGGAAGGTGTAGAGGCACGGCGAGAGGTACTGGGGTGTGTTACCAGTCCGGTCCGGCCCGTTCCAGATCCCGGTGTAGGGCCAGTGGTGTGTGTCCCCAGTACGGTCCGGTCTGTTCCTGCCCCTCGCACCAAGCCTACGGTGCGCGTCGCCAGCCCGGCCTGTTCCTGCTCTCCGCACTAAGCCTATGGTGCGCGTCGCCAGCCCGGCCTGTTCCTGCCACTCGCACCAAGCCTACGGTGCGCGTCGCCAGCTCGGCCCGGCCTGTTCCTGCTCCCCGCACCAAGCCTATGGTGCGCTTCGCCAGCCCGGCCCGGCCTGTTCCTGCTCCCCGCACCAAGCCTATGGTGCGCGTCGCCAGCCCGGTCCGGCCTGTTCCTGCCACTCGCACCAAGCCAGGGGTGCGAGTCGTCAGCCCGATCCAGCCCGTTCCTGCTCCACGCACCAAGCCAGGGGTGCGTATCGTCATCCCGGCCCGGCCCGTTGCTGCTCCACGCACTAAGCCAGGGGTGCGCCTCGTCAGCCCGGTCCGGTCCGTTCCTGCTCCACGCACCAAGCCAGGGGTGCGCATCGTCAGCCCGGTCCGGCCCGCTCCTGCTTCCCGCACCAAGCCAATGGTGCGCGTCGCCAGCCCGGTTCGGCCCGCTCCTGCTCCTCACACCAAGCCAGTGGTGTGCGTCGCCAGTCCAGCACGGCCCGTGCCTGTTCTCCACACCAAGCCAGTGGTGGGCGTCGTCAGTCCGGCACGGCCCGTGCCTGTTCCACTGGTGCCTGGTCCGGCACCGGTCAGATGCGCTACGCCGGAGCTAGAGCAATCCGCTCCATCAGTGTGCAGTCCAGCTCCGGCCAGCGGGGCCAGACCGGACCAGGGGTACTTTGGGGGGTTGGAGAGGGAGTGGGGATCAGGCCCGGAGCCGGATCCGCCGCCAAGGCGGAGTGCCCACCCGGTCCCTCCCCTGTGGTATTTAGTTGGCGCGGTCGGAGTCCGCGCCTTTAGGGGGGGGTACTGTCACGCCCTGGCTCTGGGGACACTTGTATGTTGAGCCAGGGTGTGAGTTTCATTTGTATTCTATGTGTTCCATTTCTATGTTGGCCAGTGTGGTTCTCAATCAGAGGCAACGAGTGTCAGCTGTGGCTGGTTGTCTCTGATTGGGAACCACATTTAAACAAGCTGTTTGCCCACAGTGGTTGTGGGATCTTGTTTCTAGTGGGTTTGTGTTAGACCGTGAACTGTCACGTTATCGTTTTTGTTTATTTTGTCATAATATCGCTAAATAAAGAGTATGTTCGTCTGCAACGCTGCGCCTTGGTCCTCATCTGTTCCCGACGATCGTGACAGTAGCAGAATGACTTTTGCTTCCCTCCAAGCCTGGGGGCACACACATTCTAGGAGACTTAAATTGAAAATATGGCAAATAGGAGTGGCAATATCGTCCGCTATTATCCTCAGCAATTTTCCATCCAAGTTGTCAGACCCCGGTGACTTGTCATTGTTAATAGACAACAATAGAGATGTTCACCTCTTCCACACTCACTTTATGGAATTCAAAATTACAATGCTTGTCTTTCATAATTTGGTCAGACATACTTGGATGTGTAGTGTCAGCAATTGTTAGCAGTTTGCTAATCTTGCCCCAATGAAAAAGTTATTAAAGTAGTTGGCAATATCAGTTGGTTTTGTGATGAATGAGTCATCTGAGTTTGCCTTTTTTCCCAAAATGTCATTTAAGGTGCTCCAAAGCTTTTTACTATCATTCTTTATGTCATTTATCCTTGTTTCATAGTGTTGTTTCTTCTTCTTTTTATTCAGTTTAGTCACATGATTTCTCAATTTGCAATACGTTTGCCAATCGGTTGTGCAGCCAGACTTATTTGCCATTCCTTTTGCCTCATCCCTCTCAACCATACAATTTTTCAATTCCTCATCAATCCATGGGGATTTAACAGTTTTTACAGTCATTTTCTTAATGGGTGCATGCTTATTAGTAACAGGTAATAAGCAATTTCATAAATGTGCCAAGTGCAGTGTCTGTATGCTCCTCATTACACACCATGGACCAACATATATTCTTTACATCAACAACATAGGAATCACTACAAAACGTATTGTATCACCTCTTATACACAATATTAGGCCCAGCCTTTGGAACTTTGGTTTTCCTAGATATGGCTACTATATTGTGATCACTACATCCAATGGATTTGGATACTGCTTTCAGACAAATCTCTGCAGCATTAGTAAAGATATTGATGATTGAATACCTGTACTGTTTGTAACCACCCTGGTAGGTTGACTGATAACCTGAACCAGGTTGCAGACACTGGTTACAGTTTGAAGCTTTCTCTTGAGTGGGCAGCCTGATGACAGCCAGTCAATATTTAAATCACCCAGAAAGTATACCTCTCTATTGATATCACATACATTATCAAGCATTTCACACATGTTATCCAGATACTGAGTGTTAGCACTTGGTGGTCTATAGCAGCTTCCCACCAGAATGGGCTTTAGGTGAGGCAGATGAACCTGTAGCCATATTACTTCAACAGTATTTAACGTGAGATCCTCTCTAATCTTCACAGGAATGTGGTTCTGTATATAAACAGCAACACTTCCACCATTGGCACCATCTTTTCTGTAAATGTTATAACCTTGTATTGCTACAACTGTATCATCAAAGGTATTATCTAAGTGAGTTTCAGAGATATGAATGTCATCTGTTACTAGCAAATTATTGATTTCATGAACCTTGTTTCTTAAGCTACTGTCACGTTCGTTGAATACAGGATTGGACCAAGGTGCAGCAAGAATGCATACATGTTTATTAACGAAGTTAACACACGACAAAACATCAAAAGCAACTTAACGTGAAGCTCACAATGGCAACACACAAACAAGCCAAACAAGAGTCAAGATCCCACAACATAGGTAGGCAAAATGGCTACCTAAGTATGATCCCCAATCAGAGACAACGATCGACAGCTGCCTCTGATTGGGAACCACACCCGGCCAACATAGAACTACAATAACATAGAAATTCACACCCTGACCAAACCAACCAAAGAAAACCGGGCTCTCAAGGCCAGGGCGACAGTACCTCCCCCAAAGGTGCGTACTCCGGCCGCACCAACCTGACTCATTAGGGGAGGGTCTGGGTGGGCATTCAGCCTCGGTGGCGGCTCCGGCTCCGGACGTGACGTCCTCTCCCTTACTGCCTCCCCGCTGCACCCCTGGTCCGGTCTGGACCTCGGCGCGATGCTTCCCCTCTCAGTCCTCCCACGATGCACCAAGCCCTGTCTGGACCCTGGTGTGGGAGGCCCCGACCCTGGAGAGGGGCTGACGTCTGGGCCTGGACTGGCAATCCCCCCGCGATGCACTAAGCCCTGTCTGGACCCTGGTGTGGGAGGCCCCGACACTGGAGAGGAGTTGACATCTGGTTCTGGAGTGGAGCCGCTGACCGGAGCTGAACTGGACCCTGGTGGAGCGGACTGCTCTGGCTCTGGACTGAAGCAGCTGACCAGAGCTGGACTGGGCACCGGTGGAGCGGACTGCTCTGGCACTGGAGTGGAGCAGCTGACCGGAGCTGGACTGGGCACCGGTGGAGCGGACTACTATGGCACTGGAGTGGAGCAGCTGACCGGAGCTGGACTGGGCACCGGTGGAGCGGACTGCTCTGGCACTGGAGTGGAGCAGCTGACCGGAGCTGGACTGGGCACCGGTGGAGCGGACTGCTCTGGCACTGGAGTAGAGCAGCTGACCGGAGCTGGACTAGGCACCGGTAGAGCGGACTGCTCTGGCACTGGAGTAGAGCCGCTGACCGGAGCTAGACCAGGCACCGGTGGAGTGGACTCCTCTGGCACCAGCTGTACCGGGCTGGGGACACGCACCACTGGTCTGGTGCGAGGAACAGGCATGGGCCGCACCAGGCTGGGGACACGCACCACTGGTCTGGTGCGAGGAACAGGCACGGACCGCACCGGGCTGGGAACACGCACCACTAGTCTGGTGCGAGGAGCAGGCACGGGCCATACCGGACTGGAGACACGCACCCCTGGTTTGGTGTGAGGAGCAGGCACGGGCCGTACTGGACTGGAGACACGCACCACAAGTTTGGTGCGGGGAGCAGGTACGGGCCGTACCGGACTGGATACATGCACCACTGGTTTGGTGCGGGGAGCAGGTACGGGCGTACCGGGCTGGCGACACGCACCACTGGTTTGGTGCGGGGAGCAGTTACGGGGCGTACCAGGCTGGGGAGGCGCACTGGTGACACAGTGCGTAGAACCGGAGCAGAATATACTGGACCGTGGAGGCGGACTGGAGGTCTGGAGTGTAAAGCTGGCACAACCCGTCCTGGCTGGATGCCCACTTTCACACGGCACGTGCGGGGTGCTGGCACAGGATGCACTGGGCTTTGAAGGCGCACTGGCGACACAGTGCATAAGACTGGTGCAGGATATACTGGACCGTGGAGGCGCACTGGAGACCAGGAGCGTTGAGCTGGCACAACCCGTCCTGGCTGGATGTCCACTTTCACACGGCACGTGCGGGGTGCTGGCACAGGACGCACTGGGCTGTGAACGTGCACTGGCGACACAGTGCATAAGACTGGTGCAGGATATACTGGACCGTAGAGGCGCACTGGAGACCAGGAGCGTTGAGCTGGCACAACCCGTCCTGGCTGGATGCCCACTTTCACACGGCACGTGCGGGGTGCTGGCACAGGATGCACTGGGCTGTGAAGGTGCACTGGCGACACAGTGCGTATCTCCGCATAATTTTGTTCCTCAATGAACACACGCTCCTTACAGCGAGTGCGGGTAGATGGCTCTGGTCTGCCCCCTGGCTCCGCCAACCACCCTGTGTACCCCTCCCCCCAACATTTTCTTGGGGCTGTCTCTCAGGCTTCATTCGTCGTCGGCACCGTTGGCGTCGCCGTTGATCCGGACTCCAGCCCTCCTCCATTACCTCACCGTAACGGACGGCTTCCTCCTCGGTAATTTTCCCCCAACCGAGGAGGACATCTACCAATGTTGCTTCCCGCTGTGTCCAGGGTGTTTGCTCCTCCTGGGCACGCTGCTTGGTCCGTTGGTGGTGGGATCTTGACTCTTGTTTGGCTTGTTTGTGTGTAGCCATTGTGAGCTTCACGTTACGTTGCTTTTGTTGTTTTGTCGTGTGTTAACTTCGTTAATAAACATGTATGCATTCCACGCTGCACCTTGGTCCAATCCTGTATTCAACGAATGTGACAGCTACACATGTTAACGTGGGACATTTTGAGCACTTTTCTTCTGGGATGCTTACTACTGGAAGCTTAGCAGCAGTAGATGTGCTCATATTCTTTATGTTAGTGCACGGTGAGCTGCACAATGTGGACTGCCTACTCGGGTACACCGGCTCAGTGCTAACAGTATAAATCTGGTTCTTAGTCACATGATTACTGCACACAATAGCTGTAGGATCAGCGGTGGCATTCAGGGCAGTTAGAGGGACATAAATTAGGTTACTTATATTGTGACTACTGTAGTATCTGAACATTCTATAACTTTGGCTGAGGTTTGCATACTTTGCTTTGCTGAAACATCTGGAAAGTATTACTATAGGGGCCCCCTAAAACAGTGGGGATTGGGATATGTGGAGGCCAGGGATTGGTCTATTCAAAACACGCCATCTTATGTTACATGAAGCATAGGATATATACCATGTTTGAACAAAGGGACGGGGAGAGTGATCATATTTGAGATTGGGTTTGTTGCTCTCCAGATTCTGCAGAAGTCTGTAAATTGATGCTGAAATCTTTGATATAATAAACCTTTATAATCAAAGTACAGTGTCAGCGGATTTCTTATCAACACATCATCGCAGCATCGTTCAGCCACCACAGAAATTGGCGAGGAGGATTTTGGGACGAGTTGCGTCTATTTCAACGTTACATCATGGGCTCCGAACTGACTCTCGCTCCAGAGGCCGGCAGATAAGGTGAGCTTTCTCACAACTTTGGGCGCTGGTCAGTTCATGTGACTGTGTGTGCGTTGGGGGGACGCACCGTGAACAACCTGTGTGAGCCGTGCTGTGATGCTGTGTGATGAGATTCCGTTCTAAATTTCTAAATTTGTTTGCATTGGAAACAACGCAAACAGGGGGGAGTGTGAATATAATAAAGGATCTAAGGAAAAAAAGGAATTGATAACACTGGGCCCAGGGAAATTTGGCTTGAATAAAATTAAAGGGAAAAAGGAATAGAATGAAGGAATAAGGGACAAGGAACTAAGGAAAAAGGTATACTGATTAGGACGTCGCTGATCTACGGAAGCCCTCAAACGAGGCGATCATTTTTTTTATTTTTTTTATTTATTTATTTTTTCGGGGGGATGGATCAGCTTAATATTGCAGATAGATTGTATCTTCTATCAATGTAATTGTCTGCATCACTTCCAATCCCCCATGTTTTTTTTATTTTTTATATATATATTCCCCTTTATTACTTTTCAACCCCACCATCCTTTCCCTACTTGAAGTAAATTAGTGAACAACAACGCCCAGGCCTCTACTTCCGGTCTATACTTACTATCTACACCTTATGGACAGAGTTAATTTTACAATAATTCTATATCTATATCTATATATATATATATATATATATTTTTTTTTTTTTTTGCTCCTGAACTTCTTCTACTCTCAACCTCTCTGATAATTTTCATGATGTCCATCCGGTTTGCTTCTATATGCCATATCTTTCTAACTGTGCTCTTTCCCAAAAGCTCCCAACATACAACCTATATACTTATTATGGACACAGTATGCTTACATTATTAGCTATCTTTGTTATTATTTGTTGTTATTTGTTATTAGTCCCATCCTTCAACTCTATTCAATACCTCCCATCTATCTCTTAACACCATCCATATAGGATTTCTATTTGCCATAAATATTTCAACCGTACTGTGATGTTTTACAAAAGTTCTGAACCTTTCTATTCTCATTGCTTCTACAGATTGTGAATTAAAAATAAACATTTTTGCTAAAAGTATTATTATATTATTGATTGATTGACTATGACTTTTCAGATCACCCAGTAATGCTATCTGCAAGGTTAGCTCCAGGTAAATATTGCAATCCTTTAGCCATTCCTGGACCTGTGTCCAAAAACAAGCTACAAATGGACAGAACCAAAACAAATGATCTAATGATTCTGTCTCTTCACAGCAAAATATGCAGAGCTGGGAAGATTGTATCCCCCATATAAATAACATTATATTGGTAGCAAGAATTCTATATAATAATTTAAATTGAAAGATTCTAATTTTTGAATCCGGTGTCGTTTTGCGTGTCAGTTCATAAACACTATGCCATGGGATCGGTACGTCAAAGATCTCTTCCCAACTATTTTGCAATCTATATGGGACGGCTGTCAATCCTTTGGTCCTTAAGTGAAACTGATATACTTTTTTATTTATCACAGTTTTCCTTAACCAATTATGTTCTTTAATGCAAGGCCGACAGACAAGTTCCTTACTTTCTCCCCCTTCCACTTTCCTCTTCCACTTTTGCGGTAAGGCTGAAATTATTTGGTTGTAATTTTGGGTAGAGCAGACATTTCCATATGTTTTTGTTAGCTGCATGTGCGACATAACTCCACCAGTCCTACCGATGATATCATTTACGAAGATTATACCTTTTTTAAACATTCTGTCAAAAAATAAAGGTTTTTTGTCAATTAGTATATTTGAATTTAACCACAATATTTGTTGCATTATTTGTTCTGTCGTTTCTGGAGGATTAAATTGAAATTGCAACCAACTTTCTATGGCTTGTTTTAGAAATAGTGATATTTGGGAGATTATTTCCTTTTCAAATAACTGAAAGTGAGAGGTTGTAATCTGAATAAATGGAAAAAGGCCTTTCTTGAACATTGGGTGAGACAATCTTACTAATTTGCTTGAGAACCAGTTCGGATTTAAGTATAACTTTTGTATGACTGAAGCTTTTAGTGATAGGTCTAATGCTTTAATATTTAATCATTTCTGTCCTCCGAATTCATATTCATTATATAAATATGCCCTTTTAATTTTGTCTGGCTTGCCGTTCCAAATAAAATTGAATATTTTTTTCTCATATAATTTAAAAAACTGTTCGCTAGGCATAGGCAAGACCATAAGCAAATAGGTAAACTGGGATAATACTAAAGAGTTAATCAGGGTGATTTTTCCACAAATTGACAGGTATTTTCCTTTCCATGGTAGTAAGATCTTATCTTTTTTTCCTAACTTTCTATTAAAATTCATTGAAGTGATATCATTTATTTCCTTTGGGATATGTATTCCGAGTATATCCACATCACCATCAGTCCATTTTATTGGTAAACTACATGGTAATGTAAAAATTGTATTTTTTAGTGATCCAATACGTAATATAGTACATTTGTCATAATTTGGTTGTAATCCAGAGAGGTTAGAAAATGTATCTAGATCCTCTATGAGGCTGTGGAGGGATTCTAGTTGTGTATTTAAAAGAAAACATGAATCATCAGTGTACAATGACACCTTTGTTTTTAAGCCCTGTATTTCTAATCCTCTGATATTATTATTGGATCTGATTTTAATAGCTAACTCGATGGCCACAATAAATAGATATGCCGATAGTGGACAACCTTGTTTCACTCCTCTTGACAGTTTAAAACTATCTGAGAAATAGCCATTATTTACTATTTTACACCTAGGGTTACTATACATGATTTTGACCCATTTTATAAGAGATTCTCCAAAATTGAAATGCTCCAGGCATTTATATATAAACCCCAGTCAATCTTTATCAAATGCCTTTTCGAAGTCTGCTATGAATAGCAGGCCTGGTTTCCCATATTTTCCATAGTGTTCTATTGTTTCCAATACTTGCCTTATATTATCTCCAATGTATCTTCCATGTAATAAACCTGTCTGATTAGAATGAATAATATCCGACAATACCTTTTTAATTCTATGCGCTATACATTTTGCTAGGATTTTTGCATCACAACACTGAAGTGTAAGGGGCCTCCAATTTTGTAAATGGACTGAATCTTTATATTTTCCACTTGTATCCTGTTTCAGTAATAATGAGATCAGACCTTCTTCTTGAGTGTCAGATAATTTACCATTTACATGGGAGTGGTTAAAACATGCTAATAACGGTCCTCTTAGTATATCAAAAAAGGTTTGGTATACCTCGACTGGTATGCCATCCAACCCTGGAGTTTTCCCGGAATTAAAGTCTTTAATTGCATCCAGAAGTTCCTCCTCTGTAATTTCACCTTCACATGAGTCTTTCTGTGTGGCTGTTCATTTGACATTATCAATAGAAAAAAAATCTCTACAATTAGCTTCAGTTAGAGGAGATGGAGGCGACTGAAAAGAAAACATATGCTTAAAGTACTTTGTTTCTTCCTTCAAAATATCATTTGGTGAATTATGGGTGACTCCGTCAATTGTAACCAGTTTCATTAAGTTCTTTTTGGTAGCATTCCTATGTTGAAGATTAAAAAATAATTTCGTGAATTTTTCCCCATATTCCATCCAGTTTGCTTTATTTTAATAACATATTACACTTGATCTTTCTTGAATAAGTTTCTCCATTTCTTTTTGTTTTTCCTCTAATTTATTCTGAGCCTCTATGTTACAGTTTTTATTGCCATCTATCTGTTCTGTTAGACTTTCTATTTCCTTTCTTAGTATAAACTCTTTTGACCTAAATTGCTTTTGTTTTCTAGATGAGTACTGAATTGCATGGCCTCTAAAGGCACATTTAAAGGTGTCCCATACAATAAGGGGATTCGCTGTACCTATGTTATGTTGGAAAAAGTCAGTTATAAATTCCTTTGTTCTAATTATAAATAAATTATCATCTAATAGGCTTTGATTACATTTCCAATATCCTCGCCCACGTGGAAATTCAGTAAGAGTAATGTATATGCCTATTATATGATGGTCCGACCGCATTCTGTCCCCTATCAACACTTTTTTTACTTTTGGTGCCAACGAGAATGAGATAAGAAAGAAGTCAAGACGACTAGCTTGATTCAGTCTCCGCCATGTATATCTCACTAGATCAGTATATTTAAGCCTCCATATATCTACTAGTTCTAATGTATCCATGACATTCACAATTTCCTTAAGAGCATGTGGGTGATTGTTTGTGGTGTGATTTCCATTACGGTCCATTGAGCTATTTAAAACAGTATTATAATCCCCCACCATAATAATATTGTCTTGAGTTGCTTGCAGGCTTGATAATTTATAATATATATTGTCAAAGAATTGTGGATCATCATTATTTGGTCCGTAAAGGTTAATGAGCCATATCTGTTTATGGTCCAATAACATATTTAAAATAATCCATCTGTGTATGTCATTTGTTTGGAGCAGTGTGGAAAGGTCGAGGGTTTAAGAAAACGGATGGTTCTCCAATAAAACAACATGCGCAAATAATGAAACGGTTGCATGCTATGATGAAGCCTAAAGAGATATCGATAGCTAAGTGTGCAGCTCATAAAACAGATGTGTCAAAAGTCACACAAGGGAACAAAGCTGCTGATGAAGCTGCAAAAGCCGTCACAGGAGCGGACAAATTGGGCAAGGTTTTTCTGCTCACTCATGGAGTGGACTTGGAAGACAAAATTACGTTTAAGGATGTGATTTTGATGCAGGAAGCTGCTTCTACGATTGACAAACAGTTATGGCTAGACCGAGGTGCCGTCAAAGATGCGATGGGTCTTTGGAGAAACCATGAGGCGTTGATAGTAGCGCCTCTAGACCTATTAGGTCTGATGATTCAGGAAGCACATGGGTTAGCTCATGTTGCAAGGGGGGAGGTTAGGAGAAAGATCACAAAGGAGTATGGTTTTTGGGCACCATATTTGCTTGAACAGGTTGACTATGTCATAGGCAGGTGCACAATCTGTCTGAAAAATAATGTTCGCAGAGGTGTGACTGTTCTTCCTGGTTACATTCCAACACCGAGAGGTCCTATGCGGGAGTTGGTTATCGACTTTGTTGATATGATAAAACCAGTTGAAGGGAAAAGATACATGCTGGTGGTTGTGGATAGATTTTCACGATGGCCGGAGGCATGTCCAACCAAGTGAAAAGACGCTCAGTTGGTTGCCAAGTTTTTGTGTAAAGAAGTCATAAGCAGGTGGGGACTTCCTGATCGAATATCCTCAGATAATGGGAAAGAGTTTTGTGGATAAATCAGTGAAATTGATTTTGAAAAAATTGGGAAACAAATCAGACCAAAACGTTACGAAAACTAGGGTTGAAGTAACTCTAGGAAATTTTGAATATCTGATTGTGCGATAATTTTCACATTTCTTTGCATATTGTTGTGATATTTAGTGTTTTCTTATGAATCAAAGGGGGGAAATGGAATGTGATTCATTTATATATATCATTTATATATATATTATTTTTGATATTGATGTTTTAATTTTCATGTGTTGCTTTGCATAAGATACTGGTTGGTGTTTTATTTTCTTCCAGAAGCATATGGGGAATGTGTAGAGTGGGATTCAAATACTCAAACATGGACAATATGAATGGACTGGAGGAAGTTGAACAAGGAAGTTGTGGAAATGTTCAGATTCCATCATCGACGTTGCATTGAAAGTCGACACTGCTGAGGAGCTGCAGTGTAGTGGACTACATTCCAGTGTCTGCAATGATATATATATACATATTTGCATGTGTAATACATAATTTGTGTCATATTCTTTCTGTATTATTTTTTGAAGAATGATGTTTTCTGTTGTTGGGTACATGTGGGGACCTCAGATGTTTGTTGGTTTTTTCTTTGACGCTTAGGGATATTGGGTCTAGGCAGGGACAGAGAGAATCCACAGGAGGGTCCGATGGGTCGACCAGCCTGAATGTAGATGGGGTTTTAATGTTGTTGTTTTTTTCGGAGGCTTTCATGTGTATTTGATTGCATCATAGCTTAAAATGCATTGATAAAGATTTATAAATTGATCTGGAGTACTTAGGTGGTCGCCTGGGGCAGAGGGGCCATGAGAGAATTTTACTGTCTTGATTGATTGATGGTTTTTCGCTCTTACACTCCATAAAAATTTCTTCACACTCCATAAACTTGGTTTTACTGCTAAAGTTACACAAGATTTGTCATAATCCTATTATTTTTGTTTTCGAGACTTAATTAGTCTCGAAGGGGGGAAATATGTAGTATCTGAACATTCTATAACTTTGGCTGAGGTTTGCATACTTTGCTTTGCTGAAACATCTGTAAAGTATTACTATAGGGCCCCCCTAAAACAGTGGGGATTAGGATATGTGGAGGCCAGGGATTGGTCTATTCAAAACACACCATCTTATGTTACATGAAGCATAGGATATATACCATGTTTGAACAAAGGGATGGGGAGAGTGATCATATTTGAGATTGGGTTTGTTGCTCTCCAGATTCTGCAGAAGTCTGTAAATTGATGCTGAAATCTTTGATATAATAAACCTTTATAATCAAAGTACAGTGTCAGCGGATTTCTTATCAACACATCATCGCAGCATCGTTCGGCCACCACACTACCAACGGCCCTGATGTGATGTACATTTGCTGAAGCATTTTGACAACTCTGCGTCACAATGGTAGGGATTAGCTGAGCTGGGCTTGGGTCATTGCTAAGTCATTGTCTCAACGCAGCCTTATAATGCTGTGAAAGGATCCAGGAACCCAAATGATTTGGGTGGATCCCATCCTCCTTATAAAATGTGTTTTGTTTCCAAACGGTATCGAAATTGTCAACAAAAGGGGTATCTTACTTAACTTTGTGTCAGGGGCAGCTACATTAGCAATTTGGAAGACATCAAATAATAGTATTCAGGGACAGGGGTCTGTGGACGTGGCGGGCATGCTGGAGGGGATGTTGGCAGCGAGACTGAGGGTTGAGTTTTCCTATTACAAACTGGTTAATAACATTGGGCTGTTTATGACCATATGGGGTATTCAGAGGTTATTGTGTTTAGTTACTGTGGAGGAAGATTTGGTGTTGTGTTTTTAATTGATGTTTAACCATTTTTTGTTTGATTGAGTGTTTATTGTGTTGTGGGTAACTCAACTCTCTCTCTGTTCCTCTCTCTTTCTGTGTCTCTCTCTCTGTTTCTCTTTCTCTCTCTTTCTCTCTCTCTCTGTTTCTCTCTCTATGTTTCTCTCTCTCTGTTTCTCTCTCTGTTTCTCTCTCTCTCTGGTAATCTCTCTCGATGTTTATCTCTCTCGATGTTTCTCTCTCTGTTTCTCTCTCTGTTTCTCTCTCTCTCCAATTCTCTAGTTAATTTATTTTGGGATTTAAATAGAGAAGTCTCCTTTCTGAGTAATAGTGGGATGTAATTTGCATCTGTATGATGGTAGGTAGAGCACTAGAGGTAGAGACTAAGTGACACACGGTGGTGAGAGTTTAAAGAGGAGTCACTCAGAACAGAGAGATAATGTTTTTTTGTGATCAGGTCCAGTGCCCCAGAGCAGACCTCCAGTCAGAGAGATGGATCTCCATGCTCAATCACCAGAGAGCCACTCGCTGCGGGCCCCAGGGAGAATGACTCTTGGTTCCCTGTCACAACTCAGACATCCCCACTGGTTGAGGGCCCACTGGAGTGAGGAGTTCAGTAATTCGTTTTTTGCAACGCTACCGGTAGTTTACCAAAGTTACCAGAATCATCAGTAATTTTGGTAATTAACAGAACATCTATGGCAATCTATCATAACTTTGGTCATTTATACTTGAATAACTTTTAATAACTTTTAAATATATATTAATATACAGTGCCTTGCAAAATTATTCATCCACCGATTTTCCTATTTTATGCATTACAACCTGTAATTTAAATTGATTTTTATTTGGATTTCATGTAATGGACATACACAAAATAGTCCAAATTGGTGAAGTTGAATGAAAAAAATTACTTGTTTCATACAACTCTAAAAAATAAATAACGGAAAAGTGGTGCGTGCAAATGTATTTACCCCCTTTGCTATGAAGCCCATAAATAAGATCTGGTGCAACCAATTACCTTCAGAAGTCACATAATTAGTTAAATAAAGTCCACCTGTGTGCAATCTAAGTGTCATATGATCTGTCACATGATCTCAGTTTATATATACACCTGTTCTGAAAGGCCCCAGAGTCTGCAACACCACTAAGCAAGGGGCACCACCAAGCAAGCGGAACCATGAAGACCAAGGGGCTCTCCAAACAGGTCAGGGACAAAGTTGTGGAGAAGTACAGATCAGGGTTGGGTTATAAAAAAATATCAGAAACGTTGAACATCCCACGGAGCTCCATTAAATCTATTATTTAAAAATTGAAAGAATATGGCACCAAAACAAACCTGCCAAGAGAAGACCGCCCACCAAAACTCATGGACCAGGCAAGGAGGGCATTAATCAGAGAGGCAACAAAGACACCAAAGATAACCCTGAAGGAGCTGCAAAGCTCCACAGCGGAGATTGGAGTATCTGTCCATAGGACCACTTTAAGCCGTACACTCCACAGAGTTGGGCTTTACGGAAGAGTGGCCAGAAAAAAGCCATTGCTTAAAGAAAAAAATAAGCAAACACGTTTGGTGTTCACCAAAAGGCATGTGGGAGACTCCCCAAACATAGGGAAGAAGGTACTCTGGTCTGATGAGACTAAAATTTAGCTTTTTGGCCATCAAGGAAAATACTATGTCTGGTGCAAACCCAACACCTCTCATCACCCCGAGAACACCATCCCCACAGTGAAGCATGGTGGTGGTAGCATCATGCTGTGGGGAAGTTTTTCATAGGCAGGGACTGGAAAACTGGAGGAACAGGAGGAACAGGTCACATGTACGGGGGTCTAGGTAATTAAATTGATGTTACGCTGGGACTAGATTATCGTAAAATTAACTTGCGGCAATAAATAATCATTAGAAATACGAATGCGGTGGATGATATGAATAATATTGAAATATTATGTATGTTATGTGTGGATAATTGATTAATAGAGAGTGGATAAAAGTGGAATAATATATAAGTGCTGGCTTGCGCGCCCAAACACGTAGACGTACGTGGGGGGTGGGAGACAGTACATAGATCATGTGATAGTTATTATAATGCTTAATTATAATAGCTAACTATCATTTCAGAAGCAGAGGTGATATGGTCAAGGAATTTTAGTATATTAGGGAGAAAATATAATTCATTTGAGTAAAGTCGTTAGATCTGTTTCCAAATCAAGAAATGTAAGTTTGACTCGTTGACTGCTAAGTTATTTACGTTGAGCTTGTGAGATCTGTGTCCTTCAAAGCTATTTTTGTGATGAATGTGGTATGTGCCAGATACCAAAACTACAGATCCTTATAATTTGAATAAATGAGGATTTACTTGTCATTTCAATCAAGCATAGTTCTGCATTACTGACTAAAATCTAGAGTTTCTGATTAGAGTGTAAGACTGGGATTTAGGAGTTTGGGGGGTTTGAAGTGAACGACTCCCGTATTCAACAGGAATAGGGGGGGAGAAAGATAGTTATTTTCTGTGGCGCCGAATAAGTTGATAATTTGAAAACTACTGAGAATATAGTTGTCATTTGGAATATTGAATTGAATATGGATGTGAATTAAATGTATGCTTGTCAACGATAGCAAGTATTTGTTTTATTATTTAGAGCGTAATCAGAAAGGACAGTTACAGGAATTGAATAGCGGACTGGCAATTGCGATAGAGCTGAGGCCGTGATTTGAATTGATAACAAAGGAAAGCAATTTAATAGGGAAGTTAGAATTTTAACAGTGAATTGTTTGGGTAGACAGATGAAAGTAATGTCTTTTAGTAATATGAATGCAAATATACTAGTAGTTATTGGGGGTTTGGGAATAGACTTTACTAATGCCATGTTTTAGTTCGCGGGTAAAAGAGAGACAGACCAGCGAGTACGAATCGAGCTGTTTTTTATTTATTTATTTTATTTCACCTTTATTTAACCAGGTAAGCCAGTTGAGAACAAGTTCTCATTTACAACTGCGACCTGGCCAAGATAAAGCAAAGCAGTGCGATAAAAACAACAACACAGATTTACATATGGGGTAAAAAAACATAAAGTCAAAAAATACAACAGAAAATATATATACAGTGTGTGCAAATGTAGCAAGTTATGGAGGTAAGGCAATAAATAGGCTATAGTGCAAAATAATTACAATTAGAATGCTAGATGTGCAAGAGATTATGTGCAAATAGAGATACTGGGGTGCAAAAGAGCAAAATAAATAACAATATAGGGATGAGGTTGTTGGGTGGGCTAATTTCAGATGGGCTGTGTACAGGTGCAGTGATCGGTAAGGTGCTCTGACAACTGATGCTTAAAGTTAGTGAGGGAGATAAGAGTCTCCAGCTTCAGAGATTTTTGCAATTCGTTCCAGTCATTGGCAGCAGAGAACTGGAAGGAATGGCGGCCAAAGGAGGTGTTGGCTTTGGGAATGACCAGTGAGATATACCTGCTGGAGCGCAGACTACGGGTGGGTTTTGCTATGGTGACCAATGAGCTAAGATAAGGCGGGGATTTGCCTAGCAGTGATTTATAGATGGCCTGGAGCCAGTGGGTTTGACGACGAACATGTAGTGAGGACCAGCCAACAAGAGCGTACAGGTCATAGTGGTGGGTAGTGTATGGGGCTTTGGAGACAAAACGGATGGCACTGTGATAGACTACATCCAATTTGCTAAGTAGAGTGTTGGAGGCTATTTTGTAAATGACATCGCCGAAGTCAAGGATCGGTAGGATAGTCAGTTTTACGAGGGCATGTTTGGCAGCATGAGTGAAGGAGGCTTTGTTGCGAAATAGGAAGCTGATTCTAGATTTAACTTTGGATTGGAGATTCTTAATGTGAGTCTGGAAGGAGAGTTTACAGTCTAACCAGACACCTAGGTATTTGTAGTTGTCCACATACTCTAGGTCAGACCCGTCGAGAGTGGTTATTCTAGTAGGGTGGGGGGGGTGCCAGCAGCGTTCGATTGAAGAACATGCATTTAGTTTTACTAGTGTTTAAGAGCAGTTGGAGGCTACTGAAGGAGTGTTGTATGGCATTGAAGCTCGTTTGGAGGTTTGTTAACACAGTGTCCAATGAAGGGCCAGACGTATACAAAATGGTGTCGTCTGCGTAGAGGTGGATCTGAGAGTCACCAGCAGCAAGAGCGACATCATTGATATACACGGAGAAAAGAGTCGGCCCAAGAATTGAACCCTGTGGCACCCCCATAGAGACTGCCATAGGTCCAGACAACAGGCCCTCCGATTTGACACATTGAACTCTATCTGAGAAGTAGTTGGTGAACCAGGCGAGGCAGTCATTTGAGAAACCAAGGCTATTTAGTCTGCCAATAAGAATGCGGTGGTTGACAGAGTCGAAAGCCTTGGCCAGGTCGATGAAGACGGCTGCACAGTACTGTCTATTATCGATCGCGGTTATAATATCGTTTAGGACCTTGAGCGTGGCTGAAGTGCACCCATGACCAGCTCGGAAACCGGATTGCATAGCGGAGAAGGTACGGTGGGATTCGAAATGGTCGGTGATCTGTTTGTTAACTTGGCTTTCAAATACTTTCGAAAGGCAGGGCAGGATGGATATAGGTCTGTAACAGTTTGGATCTAGAGTGTCACCCCCTTTGAAGAGGAGGATGACCGCGGCAGCTTTCCAATCTCTGGGGATCTCAGACGTTACGAAAGAGAGTTTGAACAGGCTAGTAATAGGGGTTGCGACAATTTCGGCGGCTAGTTTTAGAAAGAAAGGGTCCAGATTGTCTAGCCCAGCTGATTTGTAGGGGTCCAGATTTTGCAGCTCTTTCAGAACATCAGCTGTCTGAATTTGTGTGAAGGAGAAGCGGGGGGGGGGGGGGGGGCATGGGCAAGTTGCAGCGGAGGGTGCAGAGTTGGTGGCCGGGGTAGTGGTAGCCAGGTGGAAAGCATGGCCAGCCGTAGCAAAATGCTTGTTGAAATTCTCGATCATTGTAGATTTATCGGTGGTGATAGTGTTTCCTAGACTCAGTGCAGTGGGCAGCTGGGAGGAAGTGCTATTATTCTGTAAGTGAGATTAATAATAGAATAGGAGAATTTAGGATAGGGATTAGCAGTCCAGATATAAACAAGGAAAGGGAGAGTTGAAAGCTAAGGTTTGGGAATAAATGCAGAGACGAAGATTAGAAAGAGAACCACAGGAAAACAGATACAAAAGTTCAGATACGGGGGAAATAGAGTATGTTACTACAACGGGAGGGTTTTTGAAAAGTAGAGTAAGGAGGATATTGATCGGGGAAAGTAGGGTGTGGTCTAGCGACCTAGAACGAATAGGGTACTAGGAAAATACCTGGGGACAGGAAAAAAGGGGGGCTATTTTATAGGTTTGGAATAAGATAAGGGAACAAAGGAAAATAAGAGTATAGTTCGAAAGCACAGGGGAGTGAGTGTCTTATTTTAATGGGAGATGAGACAAGGGAACAAAGGATAAGAAGAATATTAAAAGAAAGGGATAATCACATTTTTTGGAAGAGCATGGCGCTTGTAACGCCAGGGTAGTGGGTTCGATCCCCGGGACCACTCATACGTAAAAATGTATACACACATGACTGTATGTCGCTTTGGATAAAAGTGTCTGCTAAATGGCATATTATTATTATTATTATTATTATTATAATAGAAAGAGAGAAATCTTGAAAATATTATGTGAGGAAGGAAAGAGTTGGAGGGACAGCATAGCAAAGGCTAGAAGGATAATAATGGAGAGGGAGAGTGGACCAAAAAAGGCTGGCTTAACTACACCACCACCATACACTGAAGGGGGGCAGTATTCTCAGGTCACAGGTCTAGTCTCAATAACAGGGAATGTAGAGATAGAAGAGGTTAAAAGGAAGCAGCAGGTTTCCACACCAGGAAGAAGAGAACAATCACATGTAGAAATAGACTGTTATGGAGGACTGAGGGGTATGTTAATGAAATTGGAAAATTATGGGATGGATGAACAGGAGTATGATGGGAAAAAGGATGTGGAGAAGACAAGTGATGAGGAAGGTGAAGAAGTTAGACAGTATGCTGACTCTGAGCAAGAACAGAGTGAGACAGAGGGATGATTATCACAGCAAGGAGCCACAGGAGGCAAAACTATAGCAACAGAATTAGGTGAGGTGCTGCAAGCCCATCTGGAAAAATCAAATTCAGGAAGCAGAAGGACAATAAAAAAACCAGAAAAATATGGAGCTCAATATCCCATTTTGGTAAAGGGGACATAGGTTCAACATGTGCCCTGGGGATCGCAGGACCTGGAAGGCCTGGTGACTAGACTGCCTAACCTGCATGAAGGAGCAGGGAAATGGATTAGAACATTTGAAGAACAAACGATGGGGAAGCTGCTAGCGGTGGGAGACTTCAAGGCTTTGCTGGCCAGGGTGGTGGGAGTGGCCAAAATGGAGGACCTGTTGCAGGCGGGTGGCCTCATACAGGCGGTGCGGAGGACAGTACTGGATGGAGTGGCATTTGACAATTATAGGCCAGGACTATGGCACACTCTGAGAATAGAGTATCCAGCCAAAATAGACCCTAAAGCACTAAGGGGGGAGCCATTGGGGGATAAAGAAAACCCAGCAGGTTACCTGGAGAACCAGCTCAAGAGGTGGCGACAAGAAACCGAAGAGATCCAGAGGGGGATCCACTGAGGACAACACTGTTCAGGACATCATTGATGGAAGCAATGCCAACGCCTGTCAGAAAAAGACTAGAAGATGTGGTGGGATTAACGTCAAAGTCACACAAAGAGTTCTGCGACCATATTATCCACGCAATGGAGAAATACAGGAGGGATGAATGGTAATTGGTGAAGCAGTGGAGAGAGATTCTGAGAAAACTGGGACAGTTGCAGCTGGAAGAGCTGACAAGAAAGGACAAAATGAAAACACAAGCTACACCTGTTCTCCAAGGAGGTCAACAGATACCGCCTCAGCAGCAAGGCCAAAGAGCTCCTGCCTTACCAGTAGTGAATGTGTACACACAACAATCCCCTGGAGAGTGGCAAAACAAGAATAATGAAAATGGACCCAAGAATCAATGGTACCAACCACAGCATCAAACACACCAGAATGGTGGACCAAGAAGACCAGGTGTCTGCTGGGGGTGCAATCAATCAGGACATATGAGAAGGGATTGTCCTACCAAGCCGTGGGTTCCTAGGCAACCACAACATGGAAATTGGCAAAGAAATGGCACCAGCTAAGATGAATGGCAGCAGTCTTAGAACCTGTGGGGAGGACCAAATCAGGGTAGTTAGAGAAGCATTTATTTTGGACTAGGGGACAGGACTAACTTTTTCTAGGTTCTGAATTGATTGCACAAAAATTTATATTTTTACTAAAATCAATGCAGCAGGTTGAAATGATTAGATTACTGGAAAGTGGTTATGGGTTTGTTATGTTATAGGTGTATATTCCACTTAATGAAACATTATAATATCTGATGTGTCTTGATTGGGAGTGTTTTTTCTGGGATTGATGGAAATCCCCTACAGTGTGAATGATGAGGGAGATGTAGGAGACCACGTCTCAAACAACATTTTAATAGATACTTGGGATCAAATATCACTGATTCCTTACACTGAGAAATTGACTGTATTTGTGACAGGGAAAAGTATTACATTCAGTGGGGTTAAAGAATCCTTCCGAGGGTTAAAGATAATGAATTCTGAAAGGTGAAATGTAAATTGACAGTATGTATGGGTGACAGCGTGAATGAGGGTTACAAATAGTCAAATGGTGTATCATGCTGCATTTAAACAATCGCTGGAGGGGTTGAATTTGAGTGTTGTAGTAAAGTGTTATGGGCGTCGAATGACGATGACACTAATGGGCAAAACCATCATCACATTAGTAAACTATTTTGGTAGAAGAGGGACCACAGGGCATATGGGAAAGTACAACCAACGAGGCAAGAGATAGCATATTTGGGGATTTGAGTTTTCGACGTCACAAAGTACAGTGGGGGAAAAAAGTATTTAGTCAGCCACCAATTGTGCAAGTTCTCCCACTTAAAAATATGAGAGAGGCCTGTAATTTTCATCATAGGTACACGTCAACTATGACAGAGAAATTGAGAAAGAAAAATCCAGAAAATCACATTGTAGGATTTTTTATGAATTTATTTGCAAATTATGGTGGAAAATAAGTATTTGGTCACCTACAAACAAGCAAGATTTCTGTCTCTCACAGACCTGTAACTTCTTCTTTAAGAGGCTCCTCTGTCCTCCACTCGTTACCTGTATTAATGGCACCTGTTTGAACTTGTTATCAGTATAAAAGACACCTGTCCACAACCTCAAACAGTCACACTCCAAACTCCACTATGGCCAAGACCAAAGAGCTGTCAAAGGACACCAGAAACAAAATTGTAGACCTGCACCAGGCTGGGAAGACTGAATCTGCAATAGGTAAGCAGCTTGGTTTGAAGAAATCAACTGTGGGAGCAATTATTAGGAAATGGAAGACATACAAGACCACTGATAATCTCCCTCGATCTGGGACTCCACGCAAGATCTCACCCCGTGGGGTCAAAATGATCACAAGAACGGTGAGCAAAAATCCCAGAACCACACGGGGGGACCTAGTGAATGACCTGCAGAGAGCTGGGACCAAAGTAACAAAGCCTACCATCAGTAACACACTACGCCTCCAGGGACTCAAATCCTGCAGTGCCAGACGTGTCCCCCTGCTTAAGCCAGTACATGTCCAGGCCCGTCTGAAGTTTGCTAGAGTGCATTTGGATGATCCAGAAGAGGATTGGGAGAATGTCATATGGTCAGATGAAACCAAAATAGAACTTTTTGGTAAAAACTCAACTCGTCGTGTTTGGAGGACAAAGAATGCTGAGTTGCATCCAAAGAACACCATACCTACTGTGAAGCATGGGGGTGGAAACATCATGCTTTGGGGCTGTTTTTCTGCAAAGGGACCAGGACGACTGATCCGTGTAAAGGAAAGAATGAATGGGGCCATGTATCGTGAGATTTTGAGTGAAAACCTCCTTCCATCAGCAAGGGCATTGAAGATGAAACGTGGCTGGGTCTTTCAGCATGACAATGATCCCAAACATACCGCCCGGGCAACGAAGGAGTGGCTTCGTAAGAAGCATTTCAAAGACCCAGCCACGTTTCAACTTTTGCAAGTTTAGGATTGATTGATTGTAGTACTCTGAACTTAATGAAAGTCGAATTTAGCCGACCTCAGAGACAAAGGAAGTGGGCGGAGCAATAAAAGAGCGGGAAACTGAAGAGGGCACTATATAAGATGGAGGGAGAGAGTAAGAGGGGGTTCCAATCTGCAGATTGACCTGGCTTTGTTGAATTAAAAAGAAAGTAATTCTTGATGCAACAAAAACTCTGTAAGATCTTTGATTTTTAATCAAGTATAGTGGTTATTTTCCACAACAAACTCTTCCAACTATTGACTTTTTGCACAACTGCCACCAGTTTGATGCCAAAACATTGACAACAAATACATACTGACATACTGACATAGTACAAGTGTGTAAAAATGATTTTTCATGCTGAAATCCTCATTCTAAACACCAATGGTATTCACTAAGTTGATGGTTTATATTTAGGATAATGTTTTACAACTTTGTCGTTCTATGTGTGCAAAGCTGTCATCAAGGCAAAAGGTGGCTATTTGAAGAATCTCAAATATAAAATACAGTTTGATTTGTTTAACACTTTTGGGTACTACATGATTCCAAATGTGTTATTTCATAGTTTTGATGTCTTCACTATCATTCTACAATGTAGAAAATAGTAAAAATTAAGAAAAACACTTAGATGAGTAGGTGTGTCCAAACATTTGACTGGTAGTCTATATATATATTTTTAAATCATCTTATTTAATTATTCCATATATTTTACATGTGATGATGCCACACAGAGGGACAGAGATCATTACAGACACCTGTGATCATCTAAAGTACCCAAAAGGGCCACTAGATGTCTTGTGATAGATTACATAAAATCCTTGAAAGATACCAAAATTCTGGTAGTTTACTGGTAAACTTCGAAAGTTTCCAGTAATATACCATCCCTTTGCAACCCTAGCCACGAGACATTAAGATTATTTTGAAAAGAATCAAGCTAAATTCACTTCAGCAGCACATCAAACAAGTCTGACGGTGGAGGGAGCTCCCCTATCCACCCACTCCCTGCCTTGGTGCTCTACTGGAAGTGATCAACATGAATGATTTTCTTTCTGGCCAGTGTTTCCCCCATGCGTGACCAGGAAGGGAAGGCATTGTGCTGTCCGCTGCTTTGGTGTCCCTTGTTCCCTGTCAGATCCCTGTCAGATCCCTGTCAGATGTCCCTGTCTCAGACAGGTCTGCTTCCAACGAGATGCCTTCCGCCTGGCCACAGAGTGATGGAGCTGAGAAGCTGACAAACTGACAGTCAGCGTGACTCACCATCCCCAACCAGGCACAGCACCGGAACCAACACACACTCCGAATACACACCCTAAATACACACTCTGAACACACACTCTGAATACAAAGTGTTTTACTGCAAGTGCATTCAAATGAGGAGGCTGAAAGGACCACATGATATCAGTATCATAAATCAAATCTAGTAACAAACTGTGCTAAAATGAAAATACTAATAAATAAAAAACTAAACTAAAAAAAGGGACATTTTAAGCTACAATCTGCATATAAATGTGAGTGATCGACGTGTCAACATGTGAGTGATATCCACAGTATCCTGGGCCTAATCTACTTGGATTCAATCTTCTCTCTCTCTCTACTGCTGTGGGGTGGTTAGTCCCTGCAGGGAGCTGGGTGCTGGAGACAATCCAATCAGCCTTGTTCAAACACAAGCAGGCAGGTTTGCTCACACTTCCCCTCACTCCCACACAGCTTACAGCTCTCTGAGAGACACGGCCAGATGTGGCCAGCACCGAGTTCAATCTGAGGGTGTCTGAAGTCCTAGATGTGTGGTGTAAATTTTCCCCCAAGTGTTGTTCCCCCTCAGATGTAACACACACACACTTCTTATAAGATCTGTGGAGAGTGTTTCGGGTCCGGTCCTTTCTCTGGGATAGAGGCTTGTCTGTAGTATTGATGACGCTGTAGCTACATGTGTTCCTGGACATGATGCATTGTAGTGCTGGTAGTACTGGGTTTATAGTCCAGAAAGTACTGGGTTTATGTGTGATTCAAAACTTGTAAAAGTTGCACATGATAAAAAAAAAACTTTAATCAAAGTTATGTCACAGTGCATCTTGGGTAATTTCCATAGTAACTGTAATTATCAGGGTTTCCTAACAGCAGGAACTGACCCCCCACCCCTTTCCTTCAAAATGTACCTGACGGAGTGGAGGGCGGGGATTTATCATAGAGAGATGGTGAGAGAGTAAGACGAAAAGAGAAACCGAGGAGGGGCACTGGGAGACAATGCAGTATGTTGGTATGAGTGTAGGGAGATAATGCAGTATGTTGGTATGACAGTAGGGAGATAATACAGTATGTTGGTATGAGTGTAGGGAGATAATGCAGTATGTTGGTAAGAGAGTAAGGAGATAATACAGTATGTTGGTATGAGAGTAGGGGGATAATACAGTATGTTGGTATGAGAGTAGGGGGATAATACAGTATGTTGGTATGACAGTAGGGGGATAATACAGTATGCTAGTATGAGAGTAGGGAGATAATACAGTATGTTGGTATGAGAGTAGGGGGATAATACAGTATGTTGGTATGAGAGTAGGGAGATAATACAGTATGTTGGTATGACAGTAGGGGGATAATACAGTATGTTGGTATGACAGTAGGGGGATAATACAGTATGTTGGTATGAGAGTAGGGAGATAATACAGTATGTTGGTATGAGAGTAGGGGGATAATACAGTATGTTGGTATGAGAGTAGGGAGATAATACAGTATGTTGGTATGAGAGTAGGGGGATAATACAGTATGTTGGTATGAGAGTAGGGAGATAATACAGTATGTTGGTATGAGAGTAGGGGGATAATACAGTATGTTGGTATGAGAGTAGGGAGATAATACAGTATGTTGGTATGAGAGTAGGGGATAATACAGTATGTTGGTATGAGAGTAGGGGGATAATACAGTATGTTGGTATGAGAGTAGGGGGATAATACAGTATGTTGGTATGAGAGTAGGGGGATAATACAGTATGTTGGTATGAGAGTAGGGGGATAATACAGTATGTTGGTATGAGAGTAGGGAGATAATACAGTATGTTGGTGTGAGAGTAGGGAGATAATACAGTATGTTGGTATGAGAGTAGGGGGATAATACAGTATGTTGGTATGAGAGTAGGGAGATAATACAGTATGTTGGTATGAGAGTAGGGGGATAATACAGTATGTTGGTATGAGAGTAGGGGATAATACAGTATGTTGGTATGAGAGTAGGGAGATAATACAGTATGTTGGTATGAGAGTAGGGAGATAATACAGTATGTTGGTATGAGCGTAGGGAGATAATACAGTATGTTGGTATGAGAGCTGAGGATTGAAATAAGGAAGAAAAGGAAAATGTGAGACAAGGAGGAGATAAGTGTTTGTGTGTGTGTGTGTGTGTTTGTGCATTTGTGTGTGTGTGTGTGTGTGTGTGTGTGTGTGTGAGAGAGAGCGAGAGAGAGCATATGTGTGAGCGTGTGTGTGAGCATATGTGTCTTAATAGAGCTAGCAGAGGAACAGGCACACAGAGCTCCCAGGCAGCAGCTAGATGTAATAGAAATCCACAGTGCCTCCTTCTGTTGTAATCAGCAGTGTGATGGAGCGATCACACCTTCTCTCTAGACCTCACAAACAACTCCTCCTTTTCTCCTCACGTCTCTCCACTCCCTTGTTCCTCTCTCTCTCTCTCTCTCTCTCTCTCTCTCTCTCTCTC